>NC_074726.1:11776969-11836969 GCF_947242115.1 Biomphalaria glabrata | reverse complement strand
AGATTGGAAAGTTCAGCATGCGAATGATTACACTAAAGTAAACTTAAGAATAAAAAGAAAATATTTGTTTTTTTATAAACTAGAAAGGAAAACAAACACAACCAAAGACAACAATTGTGTGTGTATATTAGATTTAGACAACAACTTTCTTTGTATATACACACATCAACAAAACAATTGTAGTATTGTTTTTCAACGCATTCCTGTCTATATAGTTCGGTATGATCCAATAGTTTAAGGTAGATCTAGCTCTTTTAATTTTCCGTAACAAATGAATATTTCTAATACTTACTAATAGTTAACTAAGTTAGATCTAATAATGATCAATTATTATTATTATAATCTCTTTTAATTCATTAATGCCCTCCGTCAGTTGCGAAGCGGAGCAACTAACCTTGGTTAGGCCAACAATAGAATATGCATCCTCTGTTTGGGACCCCTCAACTCAAGAATACATTAAGAAACTGGAACAGACACAAAGTAGAGCAGTGGGATTCACAACAAACGAATATTCACATTTGACTAGAGTAACAAATTTAGTAAAATCACTAAATTTAGAAAGCCTTCCCTAAAACATTGAACCATAATATTCAAAAAACAGAACCTGATATAATACTCAGAAAGGCACAAAGATAAATGCACATAACATGTTCCTTATGGTAGGATAACAATATACAAATGCTTCTCCTTCCCTAGTGCTATTAGATCATGGAATGGTTTGCCTGAGCAAGCCAGGAAAACCGATGACTTGGCATAATTTAAGTCATTGGTTAACATGCATGACTAGATGCAAGACGCATTGGACGTAATCATCTTCTTTTTTTTTTAAATTAACGTCTCTATTTTATAATATAAGATAAGGCTATAGATTACCTTACAGAATGGGAGGAAAACCTGGGCATTAGCTTTAGTAAAACAAATTGCCCACACAGCATATGACCTCCTCCTTCATCCACGCCGATGATTTGTCCAAACGAATGGTAGGTACCAGATTGTGGGTCAGCAGCATCTTGGTTCTGCCAGGGTCTAGCACAGCTTCTTCCTCACGGTTGACTCTCTAGCCTTGGTAATGTTTGGGGCAATTCGCAAGGTAGGAGAGTCTTCCAGTGTTCCTCCTCCTAGATACATAACGAAACCCTCCTGCCAGAAGCTTAATTGTTTGAATGCCAGTTGTTCGCCTTTGCAACTTCTCCTATCCATGGAAAAAAAGCTCAGCGAAACGTATAAAGGGAGGGGGGGACTGCGGTAGCCCTTAGGGGTGACAACGTCCCAATTCCAACTTCTGACCAGAGCTGACGCCCATGGTTTCAACTCATTTCTGTAAGATGAACAATAGTCGTCCCAGGACTGATGGAGGCCACCAATGTTTTTTTTAAAATGTATATTCATTGAAGTTCGTTATATATAGACGAATGGTCTAAAAAAATGTAGCATAAAGGTTACTTTATCATAGCTAGGATTCAGTTCTTTTGTATCAACATGTCAACTTTAACTATTCTTCTGTTAGGATGGTCAAGTCAAACGTATCTCTTCAGCGTATTATAACTTTGAAAGTATGTAGCATATATCTAATTGTCAGTCCAGGTAAAACTGTTTGCTTAATGTTTATATTTTATATGACTTTTATTTTCCAACTTTTAGTTTGTGTATATATATTTAAAAAAAACTATTAAAAAAACCTGTATTTGTGGCCTTTTGCTGTTGACAGCCGTTTACTTACAGCACCAAATTGCTGGTAGACAACTAAACCGTAGGAGGCTTTGTTATGGAGTGTGTGTGTTTCTATGGTGACGGTGAGAAGAGTTTAGCGATTGGTTGTGAAGTTTTAGGTCATTAAAACATATGTAAGATTAAATTTTGCTTTCACGTTTCAACAATATGCTATGAAGTAAGAATTATCCCGACTCTCTATTGAAATTGATGTGGTCTGAGTGCCGAGACAAGTCCAACCAAAAAGCCCGCGGAGTCTGGAAGAGCATGAGGCGCCCTGACCGCACTTCCCCGTGGTGGAGGCTGTCCTGGTCTGAGCAAGCTATTATTGCACAGTGCAGGCCTGGCCACTGTCCTATTTCTCACGGCCATGGCCAAACTTTGACTCACGGTGCCCCCCCCCCTGCGGGAAAGAAGATGAAACCGTGTCACATATTCTTTTTTACTTCCCCAGACTTGTCATGTCCGGGAAACCACACTTTCTCCATCTGTATTGTGACATGTCTGGGAAACCACACTTTCTCCACCTGTATTGTGACATGTCTGGGAAACCACACTTTCTCCACCTGTATTGTGACATGTCTGGGAAACCACATTTTCTCCACCTGTATTGTGACATGTCTGGGAAACCACACTTTCTCCACCTGTATTGTGACATGTCTGGGAAACCACACTTTCTCCACCTGTATTGTGAGATGTCTGGGAAACCACACTTTCTCCACCTGTATTGTGACATGTCTGGGAAACCACACTTTCTCCACCTGTATTGTGACATGTATGCACTTCGCTAAACAGCAGGATTTCTGTCAATGGCTTTGGCCAGAGAAGATTTGAGCCTCTCAATCAAATTGTGTTTCATGATGATGATTGAAATAGTGTTTTTTTTGTGTGAATTATACTAATAAGGTTTGTCTTGTTCGAGTATTAAGGCGTTTGACTTCCGAGCCGAAGGGTATTAAATTTGAATTACGATGTTGGACTTTGGGATGTTCAGGACGCTCCACATTTCACCCAATGTTAATGGCTGCTTAAAATAAGTTAGGGAAAGTGAAGTTTGTCGTATGCTGTCATGTCCAAATGACAAACCCGATAGCTTTCGGTCGTAGAGGTGAGCTTTATACCGTTTGCACCAGAGGCTTCCGAAGAGGAAGATCATGTGCAGAACAGATCTTTGCGGTACGAAATATCATAAAACAAAGTATTGAGTACCAACAACGACAATCGATCAGTTTCGTAGACTTTAAGAAAGCGTTTGATAGTGTCCACCGAAAATCATGACATGATTAGGTGCTTAATACAAATATTTCTTAATTCCAATTAACAAAATGTAATCACTGAGACTCTTTTATGACACCGTTGTTTATTTGCGAGATAATGCACAAGTGACAAATCTCAATTCATATCGCATCAGGTCATACTTTCTGTGCAGCAAAGGCATCTATAACATCATCTAGAATTCTAGATCAAAGTTGTCTAGTAATTTTGACTCCACATCAATACAAGATCACATGACAGCGGCGCAATTTTAACATTTAATTTAAAAAGAAAATTAGACACTCATTCGGGGCCGGAAGGGGGAATTTCAGATTTCTACACCCCCCCCCCCCCCACGATAGCTACGCCTTTTGTTCATGATATAGTCAATTATGCTACTTCAGAAATGAGGTATTTAAAAAAAAGATACGGTGTATTGGTAATTAGCAGTTAGTCTAGAGTTAATTTGAATGCATTTTGAATGTAAGGAAAATTATTTATCTTGGTCAAAGTAACATAAAATAATTAAACCATATTAGTCAAGAAATTGAGGAGATCTTGAAAAAAAAATTACACTTAAATGTTAGTTGTACTTTTCTTTAATTTACCTTATTCTTGGAGCAGGGCCGGATTTAGTCATAGGTAAACTAGGCAGCCAGCTAGAGCATCCAATGGGGTAGTGTCGTATCTCTTCTCAGTCACGTGGGTGTGTTGTTTACATTAATGACCTGATGACATTGATTTCATTGTAATTTAAACATGAAAATAGTCTAGAGCTATAGATCTTTAAGTAATAAAAAGTAAGTAACAATAATTCACTAATTTTTATGATTATTTAGTAGGTCTACTAGATCTAGGCTAGCACTAAATCTAGATCTACATCTTATCATAGGAAGATATTGCCATTATTGCCATGTATAAGACCACAGTCACGTGACTTTTTGTAAAGTAGGTCAGAGATTTGGAACTACCTATTGGCCCTGCTTGGAGCTAATTAATGATGCATAGTTAGACGTATCTTTATTTTGAGTTATTTCTGGATGATTTAATTAAATTGAATGTATAAAGTCGTTGTTAAGGAGTTTGCCTCCCACGGGGGTGCGTTTGTTGTGTGTCTGCTATACATTTTGAATAGGGAGAAAGGGGAACAAAGATGGCTGAACAAAAAGAGAACCGGAAGCACCTGTGTGATAATTGTATTCTGAAAGCCGAATTAGTGAGTTGAGTTGATGTATGCTGGTTAATTAAACCATTCAACATCTTGCTATTTCTTGTAAACTCTTGTAAACAGTATTCCACATTAACTTCACAGATGTCAATAGCAGTGAAATAAAGTTCAAGTACATTTTCTTGTTAGAGCTTTATTTTGTACACGTAAAATGTAAAAGTTTATGTCTGGGTTATCTGTCTGAGCCTGCATCCTTATCAACACCCATTTCACTTTAATCTTGTAATCAATAATATCAAATTACCTTCTCATTATTGAAGCACCATGCCAGAGTGGTTTCTGTTCTTGTTTCTGTATTGTGCTTCAGCAATAGCCCAAGTTTGTGACAATGGTTTCATGGGGCCGCAGTGTAAATTTAAATGCCACGACAACTGCAATTTATCCTACAAATGTGCACGAGGCTATTTTGGACCTTATTGTCAGTACGGTAAGTTTCTTCGTAATCTTTATGTTTAAATCCATCATAAAAAGGTTTATGTTTAATAAACTACTCTAAGTTTCAATTACAAAACAAGGAAAAATGTGGTAAATATGTTTGTTTTCTAAACCTAATTGTTTAACTCTTAAAAAAAAAAATCAATTAACAAAATTGAAAAGTACAAATACTTTTTGAAATAATGCACATAGATAACATGCTATATGAAAATACTTTAAAAAAAAACTACCTTGTCTAAGGAGAATAACTGCACTTTTAGAGCTATATATCTCAAATATGTAATATCTATTTCCCTTTTTGAATATATAAAAAATTACATTTAATTAATTTATAATTGATTAATGTTCTGATTGATTCATGTTTTGTTAGGGTTTTGTCATGTTTTGCAGAGTTTTAACTTGATCCGAGAATGGGAAGAGGGAGAATTAACGGGTTTAAAAATGTTTACTGACAGAAAAACAGACAAACGAAGTCTATATAATACATTTGTGAAAACTTATATATTAAAAAATTGGAAATAAGTTCACCTTCGAAAAAAAAAATATTTAAAGAAAGTCTGTTGACGTGGATTGATATTTCGCTTTCTCCTTCTCAAACCTAGACTTTGTTGTTGTTTTTTAGTCGCGTCATTGTCTCTAAGTCAAACATTTTCCCTTTTTCCGAAACAAATAACCAAATCCCTAATCCTGCCATAACATACACTTGAGGTCTTTTTCTAAGCCAACCAGGCACCTTCACATTAAAATAACGTACAAACTATTTACCAGACACACAGAGTGAGTGGATATAAATTTTTTTTTTTTTTTTTAAATGCTTTACTCGTTTCTTTTTACATAACCAAAAATCTTTTTTTTTGAATTTCTAGGCAGCTCTTATATTCTTATTTTTGTTACATCTCTCTTAGTCAACTTAGTCACGATTGATGGCGATGTGTTGACAGATCATGAGCTCAGCACCTGCAGACCATTGTCGAAAAATTTTCCATTCATAATTAGGATGATCCCGGGAGTGATTTCTTTTACACAAATTGAGTTTCATAGCAACGGTAAGAGTGTGATTATGTATCTAGATGGTTTATGTATACAAGGCTACAAAGATAGTGTGTGTGTGGAAACACTAACTCTCCCACCTCCCACCGAAGTAGTCCACTTAGGCAGATAAAAAGACACCTTTTAACATTTTTAGTAAGACTTTCAGAAGATACGAACTAGAAAAAAAACTACCAATAACAGTAATATTACTCCGGACTATTTAAAAGAAGACGAAAATGTTGCTGATATTATTACATTGTTAGGTAGACTGACGACTTGATACCTCATGTTACGCAGATACTAGCGTATACAGAGGCGTAACTAGTCAAGTGCGCGTAGTGCGTGCTTATAATAAGCTGATCTAGCAGAACACAATTTAATAATAAAAATATTTTTAAAGCATCTTTTTGAGAACAAATATGCTGCACTGTGTTCACACTTGGTAATAGTCTCCCATGATTTTAACTAATAATATTGATAGTTGTAAAAGTGGTGTATTTTTACTAAAAAACTGCTTGCTTACATATTTACTTTAAAAAAACAACAACAACAAATGATTCGCTTTCAGAAAAGAAACAAGTTTACAAAGACAGTTTGTGTGGAAACACAAACTCAAAATCGGTCCCGAAGTGGTCCACCCAGGCAGGATTCAATATTTTCAAAAAGAACATCCGAATGAAATTATATCAAAGACAAGTGAGAGATAAGAATGGAGAAAGAAGATTGACATATCTTGTGTAGTGCCCCAACGATCCAGCAGATCAAAGGATAGGTGCAAGTGAATGCAAAGTTAGATGTGAACCTGGCTTAACTAGTCCCCCTTTCAGACCTTGTGGTCAATAGGGCAGATGATGTAAAGTTCATCTGTTTTTGTGTCCTATGGTTAACGAGGGTGTCATGTAGCCAGCACAACGACCAACCGCTTTTTTTTTCCCCAACTAATGTCAGGTACCCATTAGAGCTGGGTGGACTCAGAGTCTCCCGAAGTTGAAAATCCCAAGGATTTGAACCGGGACCCCCTGTTCGGAAGCCTAGCGCTTTACCACTCAGCTACCGCGCGTCCCCTGGCCTAACTGAATCCTTATTATTGATGTAATTGTTTTGAAAAGGATCAATCTCTTATTCGAATCCTCAAAAACAAATTACGAAATATCGATCGCTCTGTATAATAAAAATACAAGAAAATGCAGTTTACAAGATTACTATAACTTTTAAATTATGACTACCTTATATAATAATAACTTGCATAATAAATAGCTTTTTCTCTTTAAAAAAAATGCTTGCATAAGTGATTTAAAAAATTAGATTTTTCGCTTTCAGAAAAAAAAAGTAGCCGTTGCATCAGAACTTTGAAAGGTCTAAAATATTGTGATGTCGGATTTTCACTATCTTTTCTAGTTTACGAGATCTAAACGGAACGGACAGAAAGACGGACAGACATTTCACACAAAACTAATAGCGTCTTTTCCCCTTTCGTGGGCCACTAAAAAAGTAGCAGATGCTTTAGAACTTTGAAAGGTCTAAAATTTTACAACACAAAATTAATAGCGACTTTTCTCCTTCTGGAGTCCTCTAAAAAAATAAGAAATATTACTGTTTAGGTTTTTTTTGTGTTTTTGCAATCTACTATTCAAGTTACGCATTTGTTGTTGGCAAAAACCTGGAACCTGCTGGGTGGAAACATTTCTCATAAAAAGCTCTAACGATATTCCTAAAAATTGTACAGTTGATCTTTATGGTTGGGGAAAAGAATTATTAGGTCTTTAGACACAATTGGAAAACTTTGGTTTGACAGTTATGTCTTAGCTAGACTTTATGATCATCTTGTCCTTAAAATCTTGTATAGACTGGATGTATCAGGTATATCTAGTCCTAATGTTATATATAGACTATGTGTCTAGTCCTTCAGTCTTATCTAGCACTAAATGTATGTCTAGTTCTTAGTTAGAATGCATGGCATATTTCGCCACATAAAATGCACACAAAGCCGTCCGCTGGAAGGGGGGGGGGGCTATTTTCATTTTATCATCTCCTCCTGTCTTCAGGAAAGTCTCTTATATACGTCTGAAATGTATGTCCAGCGATAAGTAGTATGCTATCCAGCCTTTTTCTTTTAGATTTAATTTACGTAACAGGAATATCCTTTTCAAATTGTCAATTTGTCTCCGTTGGATCGTATATTAATGACTGAACGAAATAGACAGTGCACACCTCTGTGACAATTGTATGACCCATGACCTCGGGGAAACTATTTGACCCAGATGCCTGAAATGTGAGACAGGCCCTTCACCGACCCGGAGATCCACCATCAACTGGATAATCATTTAATCACATCCGTTGCGGTAAGACACTGCTTTAGTTCTCGCCTAGAGTTTCTCCATCCCTGCGAGGCCGGAAGCCGATCACACGAGAGGATCCTCTGTATTTATGTACTGTACATCCACTAACCATAAAAGAAAGGTCACATCACCGTACGGAACATAAAAGGAACAGAGTGGTGGATTGGACTGTTTAACGAAGACCTTCTTACACCGTCTCCACGAGCAATACCTGTTCCCTACAACGTATGAAATACCACTTAAGGAACTGTCTCCTTTCCCGTAACCTTATCTTTATCCCTTAAAAGACGTTTACACGAGGGCGCTATATTGAGGCAGAGAAAGCGACATCGACAGTCAATACCAGCGACTCGAATTGCAGTGTTAAGTGACATTAAAGTTGTGTTTTTGATACCCATGTTTAGTGTAACTCTGTTGATTTTCTGCGTGCGTCCAGCGTGTCAGAAGGTCATGCCCAGTGTGTGTGTTTCATGTCCAGTGTGTGTGTGTATTTAGACGGCATCAGTGTTATGCGAGATGTGCTGGTTTCATTTACTGTTTACTGTAGTCTAATTGTGTCG
Source organism: Biomphalaria glabrata (assembly GCF_947242115.1). NCBI lineage: Eukaryota > Metazoa > Mollusca > Gastropoda > Planorbidae > Biomphalaria > Biomphalaria glabrata. Next base: position 11,828,411 of record NC_074726.1, on the reverse strand, counting down.
ATTAAAGCCATGGTATTGGTATTCTAGTCGTTATCATTTCATAACTACACTGATATCATTCCTTTACGAAAGAATAATCTTCACTCTTTTGATTTATATTTTTTAGCGGAATTATCTGGTATAAGTTTAGAGTACCAGTCCAAAAATGGCAGCGCATTTATTAAATGTCCTGGCGAAGAGCAGCAGAATTTTAACGATGACAACACAGTAGACATCTACTGCCTGACAGTTGGTATAGTGTCTAAAATCAAATTAAATGTAGAAAACGCCAGCACTCTGTGTGAAGTATATATTAGCGGTGGTATGTTGTTGTTTGTAAGGCAACTAATTTTTATATTTAAATCTGATTTGTTTGATCTCTCTCTCTCTCTCGTTCGCTCTCTCTCTCTCTCCGTCTGTCTCTCTACCAATGTTCCTCAGAAACTCATGCATTTCAGGATTCAGAACTTTTAAGTGAGGGGGGGGGGAATTATTTTATCCAATCTCTAACACTAACCCCCATGTAAACCCTTAACTTATCATTTAGTCTGTTGGACCGTTGGAGGCACCACAAAAGATTCGTCCACCGTCTTTCTCCGTTCCTCTCTGTCTTTTGGCTTGGATAAAACCTCTTTCAATGGCAGGCCTGTCCATTCTTTTAAAGTGTCTTCCATCACTGTCTCTGTCTGCCTCTTCCTTTTTTCCTGGTACTGTTCCCTGAAGGAAGGTCTTTGCGAGACCGGAAGACCTTGTAGTACGGCCATAGAGTTTTAGCTTGCGTTTTTGACAGTAGTTAGCAGATCATCGTGGGTCCAAACGCTAAAATAATTATGTTTCTAGTCTCCTTGTTTGTGAAGTGGTCTTCAAATGTGATACCTAGGATCCTTCTGTAGCATCTTAATTCCATTGCTAGGATCCTTCTCTCTAGCTCTGCAGTCAACGTCCTTGACTCGAAAGCGGACTGCATACATCTGACTTTGATGTCAAGGGCTATGCCTTTGTCTTTCCATATTGTATTGGGTTTTTCAAGTGCTGCTGTGGACTGTGCTATTTGGGCCAGTAGTTTGGTTCCCTATATAAGATCCACTGTCTGCCAGTCTGGTATTTTGCAGACGAGCTACATTGAAATTTATCCAGTTGATTTCTGTGTCAATACTTACACCATGAAGCATTCAGTGATACGGTTTGGATCAGTTTTAAAGGCAGTACACTTTGTCTGTATGTTCCAGAGTTTGAATCGCATTAATGTTGAGGACTTTTTTGTGTTTGCAGATGCAAGTGACCAGCTTGGTGTTGTTTTTTTTAAATTTATTTATTCTGTCTTAGAACCAAGCACCCAGTTGTGCGTAAACTGTGGCGGGATAGCATTTGTTGGTCCAAGAGCTGCTCGCCTTAAAGCAGGCAGTCCACTGAGGCGTAAGGGAGTGGTCCCTGGCCTTCCAGTTTACGTCAATCAGCTAGGAACTTATCCCCGGTGACTACCATTCTCTGTGTTTGTCATTGACATTACTGTCAGAGATGGAGGGACCTCTCCATTGCTGGGGGGAAAGCCTGAGCGGAAAAGGTGCAAGTGCTGTGCTGCCCGTTAGTCTTCACTGCCTCTCTTTGATTCTGATCGGATCCATTTGGGATGCAACATCATTGCATTTTGGAGTTCTAGGACAGCAGGAGTTCGCTAGAAATCAATGGTCCTACCATCAAGGGAAATTAATCTTTACGTATTCACAGATGCGGCTAAATATGTAGGGTTTGATCCTCTTTGATAATTTTGACACTTTATTTCTACCATACCCACCCTCAGATTAAATTGAACTCAACACTATTTGATTGTACCTAACAAAACATGAATCAATTAAAACCGAGTACTTGATCATTAAATTATTGTTAATGAAATATTTTGTTTGATATCGAAAAAAGGGAAAAAAATTATACATTATTGAGAGATATAGTAGGAGCTCTTCTACTTTGATAAGCTTTTTTTTTTAATAACTTTTTTTTTACTTAGCTTGTTTTCTGTTTCGGGCATTCCTTTCAATTCAAAGATCATTTCATCCTTGCCCAAAATTTCTGCCTGACTGCCGGGGAAGGCGTCGATCGGCAACATTGAGATGACAGTCCAGAGCGCATAGCAAGGACCAGGCAGCCGTTTTACATTTAGTCCAGATGCTTCCTATATTTACACTAGATTACGTCATTAACTCTCGTGTCTTTTTATTTTCCAACAAAACATTCCTAATATTTTTGTTTTTTTAACTGCCAACTAATTTCTATCGTTCTAACCCAGGTCGAAACATCGCTCTGAAAGCGTGGTACAACGTGTCCAGCAGCCACGCTAATTTGTCTAACCCTCTGGGAGTGACAGACGGGCTGCGCGGCAGTAGAGACGACGCTGACACTTTAAGTGGGTGCTACCTTTCAGAACCTAATAACCATACAAAGCATTCAGTCACAATAGTGTTTAACGTCCCGGTGATCTTGTACAATATCGTCATCTACAGAAGACCTAGTAAGTACGTCTTCAGGAAACAAGAACTTGAATTATCATTTTTTTACATTATTGAGGAAACTCCCAATGCGGGTTAGCCCCTGAAAGCGAGAGGACTAAGTTATGATTTTAAAAAAGTTGTTTGATGTTGACATCTCAATTTCATCTATCACGTGACTTTCATCGTTGGTGGCGCTATGACATTATGCATACCCCAAACCCATCCACTTTTTTACAACTCTTTGTCTTTCTGTCTGTCTGTCTGTTAAAAAGTGTGCGCACGTTATTCTTCCCGCACCCATCTCAGATCAAGTTGAAACGTCACACAATTATTCATTGGCAAGAGGAATAATTCACTAAACATACCAGAATCTGGTTGGGGAATCATTCAAGCTTTTATATTTTGTCAAACAGGCTAATGATTGTCATTAGAGTCGAGGCAACAAGAACACAAGGAACCTAAGACCATTTTTCAAGATAGCTTTTCTAGACAACTGATGTCCCAAAATACTGGTCAGCAGGCCACATCCGACCCGCGACGCGGTGCTATCCGGCCCGCCGAAACGTCGGCGCAAAGTGTAAACAATTACAAAGAAAACTATGAAAAAAAAATCCTTCTGTTCGAGTTCTCAATATTTCTTCGATTTCACTACATCTGCATTTTTTTTTGGCTTGTAAAAACACAGTGTTTACCACCTGACTCTAATTGTACACGACATTAGATGGGGAAAATTAAGGCGGCTGGTCCCTGGTTAACCATTTGTGAATGGATCAAATGACCTTGACATCATCTGCCCCACAGATAGCAAGCACTAAAAGGGATGGCTATTCTTTTTTTTTTTTACTTTTCGATGCATGTGAGCCTATTTAGATTTTGATACTCCCTACTCAGTATAATTGGGCGAGATTATTAGTGCGTCAGGTACTGGTGATTCTGCTTGTGTTGGAACAACTAAAAATATGTTGTTATGGTGTTATTGTTTTTTTGTCGCCTAAACAGACTCATCATTACTGAACTTTGAACTAGTGACCCATGGACCAACTGGAACTGGTATTGCCATGCGTTATAAAGATAACCGAACAGAATTGCCGGACATTATCTACCTGCCCCATGCCAACTTCGATCGTCTGATCAAAATGTTGACACTAGATGTTCCCAACGTGAGAGAAAGTCCTTTCGGCATTTGTGAGCTCGAAGCCTTAGGAGGTACGTTCTCCTGCCCTCAGAATTCCAACAGTGTTTCTGTCTTGTTTCTTTTTCTTTCAGTTTTAACTCAACATGGCAGCATAGTTAGCACTGAAAGAAAATGTTTATTTCTTAAAAGGAAACAATTCTATTCGCTAAAATAAAGAAAAAGAAAAAGGAATTAAAACGAAAAATTAGGTTTCTATTTTTTTTTTGTATTTTTTTTAATTTGTGTTTTTTAAAATCTTTTATGCAGAGTAGAAGAAAGTATTGATAATTGTCACGTGGAATTCACTTGATGGTCACAAGACGTTTGCTAACACATTATTTTCTCGAAGATTTCAGATTTTATACATAAAAACATGTCAAAGAGAGTTAATTATAAATTAAATATGCGTAAGCTAGTTGAGCCACAAAAACCTACTGTTTCAAAACCTATATACAGTGTAAAACAGGTTTGTTTCACATACTAGGGCCACCTAGTCGATAAGTTTAAAGCATGAGGTTAAGGTCTACTTATTAAATTTGTATTTGAACCCTAGAGCTTAAGCCTCCTCAAGCCTCTTCAAGCCAACACATAACCACTGTGCAAGGGAATCGCTTATGAAAATAGAATGTTTTATAATTTTATATTGTCAGCTTGAAATTTGAAAGCATAAAGTATAAATTCAACTTTTACTACCTCATCTGTCTTTCTAAAAATTTTTTTTTATTAATTACTAATAGTTAAATAATTGGTTATTTCTTTATCCATTGTTGTTTTGTCAGGTACAAAAAATAATTGTGACAAATTTTAGGTTCATCCAATATCAAGTGTGGTGTAAAGTATATTTACAAACTATTTATAAGACACACAGACATTGTTTTGATATAAGATTTGTAGATATTAACGAGGACACTCTGGATTAAGCTGAAACTTGGCACAATTATTCATTGACATAGACAAGACCTGAATCAATAAAAAAAAAAAGTAAGCAATTAGACAATTAATAACTGGTTATTCATTAGTTTCTTTAACTACTTCAGTATTCACTTATACGGCTAAATTTGTTGGGTTTAGTCCCCTTAAATAATTGTTATCGCTATTTCTCCCTCACGCATTCTCCGATCAACTTCATACTTTAAACAATTATTTATTTATAAACAATTATTAGTCCCTAGCGAAACATGAATTAATAAACAAAAATACTCAATAAATCAATTAATTTGGGGTAATTGTTTTTAAGTTTGATATCGAATCAGGGGAAAACGTGTACATTATTGGTAGATATAGTTTCAAGGACGATGTTCTTCCCCTTTAGATAAGTTTTTTTTTTTTTTTTATAGATTTTTTATACTTTTTTTCACTCAGAGACTGTCAGGGAACAAATATATCGCATATCTAATTAAGTGTAATAACTACGGAGGAGGCACTGGTCACTATAACTTCGCGCAAGACAAAATAGTGCACATATGTCTGCATTAAGTGTGATCGCCGTATGGTCAGGCTAGGAACAATTTGTACAAGTACTTTCCCTTGTGCTATTAGAGCATGTAATGCCAGTAATGGTTTGTATGAGTCAGACAGGAACTATAACGGCTCGGCATATTATATATCATAAATGAAGCTAAACCCTCTAATTTTCATAATAATGGCAGTAATAAGCGGTTCTTTCCCTTCGACACGCTTTTTGTATTGTTTTTTTTTCTTATGCTTGTTCATTATATAAGATAAGATCATCGTCGTGTAAAGTTAGACGTCTCTTCACGGGCTTGTTTGTGTCTTGATATTCCATAAAAGTCGTCAACATAGCTCTGAAAAACAGAATTTCGAGCATTCTGACCGAAGAAATTCGAAAGAAAAAGAATCATGTAATCAGAGACGTTGTTTTAAATACCCCTCTTCCAAAGTATTTTCATCTTAATGTATTTCGCACACAGATTGTGAGCCTCTGAGATACGGCCTCGCTTGTTTGACATACTGTTCGCCAACATGTAAAGATTCACTTTGCAATTTGGCGGGACGCTGTCTATCCTGTCCCGTGGGCAAATACGGCTCTAGCTCATGCAGCCCATGTAAGTAAGTATACAAGAATTATTTCCTATAGATATCTACTTTGTACTAAGTTCATGAAGTTGAGTCTAAGACTCTTGGAACTCTAGGGCAACGGAAAGTTGCCTCCCAGTGGCGTGGCTAGGAAGTCGCCATCATTTCGGGGCCCAGGGGGCATGACCATTTTAAGGGCACCTGCATTTTAACATTTGACATCATTACATGAGATAATGGTGTAATGTATAATATTAAATGTAATAAAAAATTCGAACACTCAAATTCTTTTCTAATTCTCCGCCTCATCCCCCACCATAGCTACGCCACTGTTGCCTCCATTTACCAGTATTGACTCAATTCTGTCTGGGAAAGCTCCTAGCACAAGTACATACTAACATTTATAAATCGTATGGTTCATATCCCAAAACCCTTGAGTTAGTAGCGAGGCCAAAGATCGAGCACACCGATTAACTTCCACCATATTCCTTTTTCTGTATAACATTAGCTGTGCAAGCGTCCGCATACTAACATTTATAAAACTTATGGTTCATATCCCAAGACGCCTGGGTTAGTAGCGAGGCCAAAGATCGAGCACACCGATTAACTTCCACCATATTCCTTTTTCTGTATAACATTAGCTGTGCAAGCGTCCGCATACTAACATTTATAAACCTTATGGTTCATATCCCAAGACGCCTGGGTTAGTAGCGAGGCCAAAGATCGAGCACACCGATTAACTTCCACCATATTCCTTTTTCTGTATAACATTAGCTGTGCAAGCGTCCGCATACTAACATTTATAAACCTTATGGTTCATATCCCAAGACGACTGGGTTAGTAGCGAGGCCAAAGACCTAGCATACCGATTAACTTCCACCATATTCCTTTTTCTGTATAACATTAGCCGTGCAAGCGTCCGCCATAAAAACGGTACCTTGGGGAGCGGTATGTGGATAGGGAAATTTTGTTTAGATTTTCTTCCATCACCGCCACTAGAATTGATTCGGTCCTTAGTACCTGGGTTCTGTTTAGCTTTCCTATTGACCTTACTGTCTCCTCTAACGACCGCTTCCATCCGAGCGCCACAATGATGCTTAGAAGCAATTCCCGGCCCTTAAATATCCGACAGTTGCCTAGAATATTCCATAATATATGACAAAGCTTCTTCTAGCAGCTTTTTAAAGTTGAGCTGTAACCTCTTGGCTTACTGTGCAAAGGAAAAATAGCGTGCTGTTCTTTTAGTTGCTCAGCACTGCCGTAGAGTTATGTTGAGCTGAAATGGTAGTAGGGTCTGCCTAAGGTGGTATAGGAAGGGGCATTCAAAGAAGATATGTCTCTGTTCTATTTATGTGAATGTTTCTGTTGTGTTGTTTTTATTTGAGAAAAGAGTATTTCTAATCACAACAAATTTCCATAAGGATCAATAAAGCAGCCTTAGTCTTAGTCTTACCTTTAGATTTAGTCTATCGAGACCATAAAGATGATGGTTTAAAATTAATGTCGCCAAATCCTAATATTCGATAAAATAGACCAATGTTTCCCAAACAGTTTTCTTAAGTGAAGACTTCGCACATTTTGAGTAATTTAGCAAAAAACTTTGCTTTTTATTCAAAGCGGTTAACTCACGTAGTGGCCTACTAGTCCAACTATTCCAGTAGTTCTTGGAACAACTATTCAGACAGTTTGGGAAACACTGAAATAGACGAATAGGTTTTGTGATTAGACTAGTGTTCATGTAAAGATAATGCCATTCGTTCTACTCACCAGCGTGTTCTCGCAACTGTTTGAATGGAAGCTATTGTTATCGCAACGGAAGCTGCATTAACGGATGTAACCGACCTTATTATGATGAAAAATGTACCTTGAGTAAGTCTTGATGTTGTCTAAAGAATCTACCACAACATTAATGTACAGACTACCACAGCTCCATAGATTGAACTACGGAGTTCTCTTGATAGTCCGTCTGTCACGAGCACTGGCGGATCCAGGGGGGGGGGGCGGTAGGGGCGATGGTATCAATCCCGCCCCCCTTACACTTTCGAGTGGGGGGGCGGTCAAATTTATTTGTAGAAATCACAGCTTGCTAACAAAATCAATTAAATATCTATATCATTAAAACTTGTTATTGATATTTAACCGATCTTTTTATTATGTCGTTCCCTGTTTGCCGATTTGAGGGGGGGGGGGGGGGGGACGAATACCTGTTCTCACCTAAACCCTTCGAGTGGGTGGGGGCGGTCCGTTTTTATGGAGAAATCATAGTTTGTGAACAAAATTAGTTGAACTTGAATTAATATATAAATTTTATATTATGTCGCTCCCTTTCTGGTATTTTGGCCGATTCGGTGGGGTGAGGGGGGGGGCGATTGCATGTACTGCCCTCCCCACTCTAGCCCTCTGAGTGCTGGGGGGGGCGGTCCTATTTTTGTGGAGAATCATAGTTTGTGAATAAAATTAGTTGAATATCTATATAATATAAACTACGTATTGATATGTGACCCATTGTATATTATGTCGTACCACACTCTAAACTCAAATTGTATCATTAGTAAATTTAAATGAAAAAGTGTTGTACCAGGTGGGAGGGGCGATACATGCAATCGTATTTCCCCCATCGGACAAATCAATATTTTTTCTTTTTGTATTATAGTTAAGAAATTACAAAATTAATAAAAATCTGTCATTAATATAATTTATATATACTATAAATTAAATTCTTATATCGAGTCGCCCCACCCCTATTCTTTAATGCCAAATGCAATCATTAGCAGAAATTATTAAAGGAGCGAGGATTAATCGTTTTCACTCTACCGTCATTCCCATTTCCAGACAGTTTTTTGTAATTTCACATGAATTTATCATAATTATTTTAAGAAAGACTTTGCATTGGAAAAGTTATAATTCAAACGAAATTTTTCAGTATAAGAGTCATGATTGAGATGAGTTCTAAACTCAAATAATGTTTTTATAGTCGTCTTTTTCCAACCTTTACTCAATCTGATATTTTCTAGCTAAAAATTTTGGGACTATAACTCACAATTTACATTACAGTTTTCTTTAATACTATTTATCGAATAAGTTTTTTTTTTCGGCGGCGATCCTCAAAGCAAAAATCTAAATACGTGGGGTATCCTATCTTTTCAAGGAACAAATCGGTTTTATTTGCAATGTATTATGGGCCTATAAATTCATATTAGAATATTTTTCAAGTACAACATTATTCGAAAGGTCCTTTTTTAATAGTATGAATAATGAGCTTTTTGTCAGGCTTCCCTCCGAACTCCATTGATGAAAAATGAGCTGTACTTGTCAGGAGAATGCGTTTCTGCAATGAAGAATGCAAGAAAACGCTTATGGCGTCGGGGCTTCGCCCCGAACTCCATTTATGAATAATGAGCTGTAGATTTCAGGAGAATGCGTTTCTGCAATGAAGAATGCAAGAAAACGATTATGGCGTCGGGGCTTCGCCCCGAACTCCACAAGAGAACCTTATAGCGCTGCCCCAGTTGTTTTGGTTTTTCGCCGAAGGTTGAGAAATGCTGCTTTTTTTATTCTCATATATATATATATATATATATATATATATATATATATATATATATATATATATATATATATATATATATATATATATGTGTGTGTGTGTGTGTGTGCTGTACGCACGTTTATGCGTAGGGTTAGGGTTTACTGGGCGTTAGGATTAGGGTTTTGAAAAATATCGCCCCCCCCCCAGTCCAAAGTTCTGGATCCGCTAGTGGTCACGAGTATGGGATAGTGTCGGATTACTGAAAAAGTCGGATTTTTATAGGTTAGCTGTACTTCGAAAATGTACCAGTGTATTTCAACAAAATTCTGTTGGTTATGAAATAAGATATTATCTTAGACTTTGAAAGGGTTTAAAAAACAAACAACAAAAGACAAAAAAAAATGTATAGATCTACTAACAAAATATAATTTCCTTTTTTTGCAAAGAGTAATAAATGACCATGTAAGCTTACCTACATTTTAAAGATAAAAGTATGGCAGTATACATTACTATCATGGATTTACTTCTGCGCCGCGTCGAAACCATGAATATGTCGGATGATGATATGCCGGACTATCAAGAGACAGCTGTGCTGCTACCACACACTAGTATCACATAAAATATAAATATATAAATATAAATATAAAATATAAAACTCTATCCACAGTCAATCACACGCCATAACCTAGGTGTGGGGTGTCTCACGCATAATCTGCTCAACGTCTTTTCCCCTTTTCTCTCGGTCTGGTGTCCTCCATAAACAGTAACGTCCATTTCTTAATTTTATCTTCCCATTACTGCTTTGTCTGCCTCTTCTTTCTTTCACTGGTACTGTTCCCTGCAGGAAAGTCCCTTCGAGTGCTGAGGATCTCACCAAATTACCGTACAGTCTTAACGTGCGTTGTTTCGTTTCACAGTGGTCAACAACTCGTCCTGTGATCCTGTCTCGGATTTCCACATTCGTAATATGGTCTTTGTATGAGAAGACTAGACTCTTTTTGTAACATCTCAGTTCCATGGCCAGGATCTTTCTATCTGTTTCTGTAGTTAGAGTCAAAGATTCTCACATCTACACCAATGTTCACGTGATCGAACAGCGCATCAATCTGAGTGCGAAGAGGTAAACTTATGTCTTTCAAAATCGATTTAAACGTCACAAGTGTTGATGTCCATTTCTAGGCGGTAATTCATTATTTTTTTTTGGGGGGGGGGATGGCTTAGCGCTTGGCTTCCAAACCTGGAGTGCTGGAGTTCAAATCTCAGTGAGGACTGGGATTTTTGAGCGTCAGAATTTTTAGCACTAAGGCATTGGGATTATTCCCTTACAGCACGGGGTCCATCTCTGTATTACTCGCTCTCGTAATTCGGAGATCTCTGTTGCTCTCGGCCTCCTCTCGGCGGCTTCTGGAAACGCTGCGAACGTCTCTGGCAGCGGCCAACGAAGACCATCCTCCGCTCGTGGTTTCAATGGCCAAACGAATTAGGTTCGTAAAGTCCACGACGTCCAGCCGAATGCCTTAGTGCATGTAGGCTTTCAAATGCTCATCACACAGTCAGCTCCCGCTTCCTCTCTTCTTGCAAGACCATCTATGTCTTTAGCAATGTTTATTTTTTTATTTATATTGAATTTTCCCATTGTTGTCATATATATATATATATTCGACATATGAGAATAAAATAAGACTGTTTCTCAATCTTCGGCGAAAAAAAAACAACAAAAAAAAACAACAGTCTTTCTCTTGCAAGCTTGGGGGTCTGGAAGAGCGCTGTAAGCATCTTCAGTGGGGTTCGGGGCGAAGCCCCGACGCCCAAAAGCGTTTTCTTGCATTTTTCTCTGCAGAAACGCATTCTTCTGACATCTACAGCTCATTATTTATCAGTGGGGTTCGGGGCCAAGCCCCGACGCCAAAAGCGTTTTCCTGCATTTTTCTCTGCAGAAACGCATTCTTCTGACATCTACAGCTCATTATTTATCAGTGGGGTTCGGGGCGAAGCCCCGACGCCAAAAGCGTTTTCTTGCATTTCTCACTGCAGAAACGCATTCTCCTGACATCTACAGCTTATTATTCATCAGTGAGGTTCGGGGCGAAGCCTCGACGCTAAAAGCGTTTTCTGGCATTCTTCACTGCAGTAACCCATTCTCCTGACCTACAGCTCATTATTCATTCTATTATAAAGTGCCTTTTGAATAATGAGAAAAATATTCTAATATGAATTTATAGTCCCTTATATAATACATTGCAAATACAACTGATTTGTTCTTTGAAAAGATTAGATACCCCACATATTTAGATTAAGGTTTTGAGGATCGCCGCCGAAAAAAAAATCGATTAATAATATTCAATAAAATTCTAGCATAAATTGTGAGTTATAGTCCTAAATTTATTTAACTAGAAAAATATGAGATAGAGTAAAGGTTGGAAAAAGTCGACTAGGAAAAGATTATCTGGCTTTTGAACTCATCTCAACCGTGACTGTTATATTGAAAAATTTCGTTTGAATTATAACTTTTCCAAAGCAAAGTTTTTCTTAAAATAGTTATGATAAATTCATCTCAAATTACACAAACTCTTTCTGGAAAGGGGAAGGGCGGTAAAATGAAAACGATTAATCCTCGCTCCTTTTTATAATTTCTGCTATTGATTGCATTTTGCATTAAAGAATAGGGGTGGGCGACACGATATAAGAATTTACTTTATAGCATATATAAATTATATTAGTGACAGATTTTTTTAAATTTTGTAATTTCTTACTATAATACAAAAAGAAAAAGTATTGATTTGTCCGATGGGGGGAAGGGGATTGCATGTATCGCACTTCCACCTGTTTATATTATATAGATATTCGACTAATTTTGTTCACATACTATGATTTCTCCATAAAAGTAGGACCGCCCCCCCCCACTCAAATGGTTTAGATGGGAAGGGCGCTGGAGGTATTCGCTCTTCCCCTTCCAATCGGCCAACGGGTGAACGAAATTATACAAAGACCGGTTAAAATACCATTAACAAGTTTTAATCATATAGATATTTAATTGATTCTGTTAACAAGCTGTGATTTCTACAAATAAATAGAACCGCCCCCCCCCCCACTCGAAAGTTTATGGTGGGGGGGGGGCGGATTGATGCCATCGCCCCCTCCCGACCCTACCAAATCGGCCAAAATACTAGAAGGGGTGGGCGAAATAATCTAAAAGTAGGTTGAAATATAAATAATTAGTATATATTATTAACATAAGTAATTAATTCCCATACAAATTGTGTGAATTCTATACTATAATTCGTCCGGCCCCCCCTTCGGGGGGTGGGGGTCGGCCGAGTGGGGGGGGGGGCGATCGCCCCTACCGCCCCCCCCCCCTGGATCCGCCAGTGACTTCTACCACACAACTACCATACTATTAGCACTCAATCCACATAATATCACACAGCTGCGACACTTTAGCGCAACTGCCACACTCTTACCACGAAACTGACACACTATTGCTATCACGATACTATCACACTTCTACCATACAATTATCTCAAAACTATCACACTATTATCATAAAAACTACCACACTAAAATACAACTACCACACTTCTATCAGGAACCTACGACAACACTACCAAACTACTATCACGAACCTACGACAACACTACCACACTTCTATCACGAACCTACGACAACACTACCAAACTACCACCACACTACTATCACATCCTATTCCTTAATTTGTTCTATTATACTGTTGTTGAGGTTTTCTTTTTAGAGTGTAACAACAAAGGATGTGATCAACGCTATGGTTGTCATGTCAACGGTACTTGTAAAAGTTGTGGCACCGGCTTTACAGGCTCAAACTGCATTGAAAGTAAGCGAAACACACTTCGTTTAGCTGAGCATAGTCCTAATGAAGGAATGATAGATCTAAATTAGAGATGTCCGAGATACGGCCAGTTGGCCATATCCGGCTCGGACGAGGGGGTATCCGGTCCACTCACTATTAGAAGAGAATAAAGGCCTAAAGGATCAAACTTCAATGAGCATTTAATAATTACATTTGCGTTCTAAATATATCATAAAACAGTGCTTCTCAAACTTTTACCGGTGGAGGAACCCACATAACATAATTTTTGTTCTCGACCCCCTTAGCCAGCTGGTTATCTGGAGGAGTGCTGGGAACACTGTGGTCAGGGAGGTTTTTAAGAATGTAATAAAAAAAAGTAGCTTAAAAAAAGTAACTATGCGTTAATTTCATGTTATATCATTTGTACCAGTTATTTTTATTGTTACATTAATATTTACACTTCTCAAAGGTCAAGGTGTGGCAGAAGTAGTGGCAGAAATAGTGCTAGAAGTAGTGGTAGAAGTAGTGGCAGAAGTAGTGGCAGAAGTAGTGGTAGAAGTAATGGCAGAAGTAGTGGTAGAAGTAGTGGTAGAAGTAGTGGTAGAAGTAGTGATAGAAGTAATGGCAGAAGTAGTGGTAGAAGTAGTGGTAGAAGTAGTGGTAGAAATAGTGGCAGAAGTAGTGGCAGAAGTAGTGGTAGAAATAGTGGCAGAAGTAGTGGCAGAAGTAGTGGCAGAAGTAGTGGCAGAAGCAGTGGTAGAAGTAGTGGAATTAGTAGTGGAAGAAGTAGTGGTAGAAGTAGTGGTAGAAGTAGTGGTAGAAGTAGTGGTAGAAGTAGTGGTAGAAGTAGTGGTAGAAGTAGTGGTAGAAGTAATGGCAGAAGTAGTGGCAGAAGTAGTGGCAGAAGTAGTGGCAGAAGTAGTGGTAGAAGTAGTGGCAGAAGTAGTGGTAGAAGTAGTGGTAGAAGTAGTGGTAGAAGTAGTGGTAGAAGTAGTGGCAGAAGTAGTGGTAGAAGTAGTGGTAGAAGTTGTGGTAGAAATAGTGGTAGAAGTAGTGGTAGAAGTAGTGGTAGAAGTAGTGGTAGAAATAGTGGTAGAAATAGTGGTAGAAGTAGTGGTAGAAGTAGTGGTAGAAGTAGTGGTAGAAATAGTTGTAGAAGTAGTGGTAGAAGTAATGGCAGAAGTAGTGGTAGAAGTAGTGGTAGAAATAGTGGCAGAAGTAGTGGAAGAAGTAATGGCAGAAGTAGTGGAAAAAGTAGTGGTAGAAATAGTGGCAGAAGTAATGGCAGAAGTAGTGGTAGAAGTAGTGGTAGAAGTAGTGGTAGAAATAGTGGCAGAAGTAGTGGCAGAAGTAGTGGTAGAAATAGTGGCAGAAGTAGTGGCAGATGTAGTGGCAGAAGTAGTGGCAGAAGTAGTGGCAGAAGTAGTGGCAGAAGCAGTGGTAGAAGTAGTGGAATTAGTAGTGGAAGAAGTAGTGGTAGAAGTAGTGGTAGAAGTAGTGGTAGAAGTAGTGGTAGAAGTAGTGGTAGAAGTAGTGGTAGAAGTAGTGGTAGAAGTAATGGCAGAAGTAGTGGCAGAAGTAGTGGCAGAAGTAGTGGCAGAAGTAGTGGTAGAAGTAGTGGCAGAAGTAGTGGTAGAAGTAGTGGTAGAAGTAGTGGTAGAAGTAGTGGTAGAAGTAGTGGCAGAAGTAGTGGTAGAAGTAGTGGTAGAAGTTGTGGTAGAAATAGTGGTAGAAGTAGTGGTAGAAGTAGTGGTAGAAGTAGTGGTAGAAATAGTGGTAGAAATAGTGGTAGAAGTAGTGGTAGAAGTAGTGGTAGAAGTAGTGGTAGAAATAGTTGTAGAAGTAGTGGTAGAAGTAATGGCAGAAGTAGTGGTAGAAGTAGTGGTAGAAATAGTGGCAGAAGTAGTGGAAGAAGTAATGGCAGAAGTAGTGGAAAAAGTAGTGGTAGAAATAGTGGCAGAAGTAATGGCAGAAGTAGTGGTAGAAGTAGTGGTAGAAGTAGTGGTAGAAATAGTGGCAGAAGTAGTGGCAGAAGTAGTGGTAGAAATAGTGGCAGAAGTAGTGGCAGATGTAGTGGCAGAAGTAGTGGCAGAAGTAGTGGCAGAAGTAGTGGCAGAAGCAGTGGTAGAAGTAGTGGAATTAGTAGTGGAAGAAGTAGTGGTAGAAGTAGTGGTAGAAGTAGTGGAAGAAGTAGTGGAAGAAGTAGTGGAATTAGTAGTGGAAGAAGTAGTGGTAGAAGTAGTGGTAGAAGTAGTGGTAGAAGTAGTGGCAGAAGTAGTGGCAGAAGTAGTGGCAGAAGTAGTGGCAGAAGTAGTGGCAGAAGCAGTGGTAGACGTATTGGCAGAAGTAGTGGTAGAAGGAGTGGTAGAACTAGTGGCAGAAGCAGTGGTAGAAGTAGTGGCAGAAGTAGTGGCAGAAGCAGTGGTAGACGTAGTGGCAGAAGTAGTGGTAGACGTAGTGGCAGAAGTAGTGGCAGAAGTAGTGGCAGAAGTAGTGGCAGAAGTAATGGTAGAAGTAGTGGTAGACGTAGTGGTAATCTTTTGAGAGATGAGAACGATTAGAATACGTATGATCATGCCGCTGATAACTTATCTCCTGGCTGCCACCTTTCACTTTATCTTTATTTGTCAATCAGTCTTTCTTGAGTACGAAAAGCCTGATATAACGTTTTTTTATTTCAATAAACTCTGACTGCAAGAAATATGCAACTTTGGTCAAGATATTAAGAACCCCGGTGGGGGGTTACAGCACTCCCCCAGACCCCCTAGATGAAAGAAAAGTTCCACTAAGGAGACTTTTGTTTTCGTCGAAGTTTGAGAAACACTGCTCAAGTTGTAAGACTTTTTGTTTTTCTCTTAATAAATATTTATGTACGCATGTATACATAAGGTTAGGCTGTACTGGGCATTAGGGTTAAGGTTTGAAAAAAAATCGCCCCCCCCACCTCAAAAGTTGTGGATCCAACTACACTTCTTCACAGTTAGGATGTAAACAATTTATCAGAACACGCAAACCATAATAACCAAACAAACCTAGGCAAATTTCGTTGCAGTATTTTTCTTCTATCTAATTCAATTTATACAAATGTTTAAAAGAGTGACAATTCTAAAATAGAACTAAATTAAAATGCTGGAAGTTATTTCCAAGAGCAAGTACAAATTAAAAGCGTTGAATATTATGAATTGCACTCTCATGCTTAAATAATGTCACCGGGCTCATACCCTGCCTGTTGCCATCCCACGTCGTACTGTGGGAGGCTAAGATAAGGTAGTGAATTATTTATAGCTCTGAAGGAACATCTGAAACATGCCAAACAAACAAAAGCCATACACCCCACGAGGTAAACTTTATATCAGTGGTTCTCAACCTTTTTAGTTTCGCGACCCCAAATAAAATTTCCCAATAGGCGGCGAACCCGTTAGCTCAATACATACAGATCAATACATTTATGCTCATTATTAAAAATTGAAAAAAAAAAGGTTATTATTTAACCTTGCGTTTATTTACTTGCCTACTGCGTATCCACAATATACATGCTGCATACTTAAGTGACAATTGGACAACTATGGCCAAGTATGGAGCACAGTCTTTGATGCAATAAGTTACAAACACGCCAATGGTTGGTGCGAAGGTTGAGCGTGTTTCTGTTCCACCATAGCTCAGTGAATGTCATCTTCAGGATCAAGTCTGCGTCTTAATTTGGACTTAATAACTAACAAGCTAGTAAACCTAGTTTCGCAAAGATTTGTTCTTGGAAATGGACGAAGAAGACGCAACACAATCTCAAACAGAACGGCATATGAAACAGTTTGAATTCCAAGTACGGTTCAGATCTGATTGTTACAGCACGTCAGCATGGACAAAAAAAAATCCAATGATGAAAAAACAAAAAATCCAAATATCGGGGGGTCTTAGGCGATCCCTTGCAATTTGTCATTCGACCCCCAAGGGGGAGGGCGTGACCAATAGGTTGAGAACCCCTACCTTATAGCAAGAATCACGCATAAAATGTAACATATACGTTAATTTCTTTTTTTTTTGCGTAATAGTCGAAAGAGTAAGCCTAGGAAGTATAACATTGTACGTTAAGACACAAAAGATATGAATATTCATATGTTTCATTTAAATGGTTTTAAAATGTGCTAATTGCTAGGCTATATAAAGGAGAAATTTTATGTTTTAAAAGAAATTAACTCCTATGGGTTTTTTTTGTTATAAAAAAAAAGGGGTCCACTTTGTTTTAGATCGAACTATATGACATGTTTACTGTCTTTTGCAGAATGCTCTGACCATTGTGGAGGTAATTCATCCTGTGACAGATTCAAAGGGTTCTGTAAGGATGGTTGCAAGGATGGATTCTATGGTTCTCAATGTGACGAACGTGAGTATAGCAAGAAAAAACAAGAAAACAAGGTTACGAAGAAAGTTTGTGTGGAAACATAAACTCCAAATCGGCTCCCCCCCCCCCCAAATAAAGGTCCGCTCAGGCAGTTAAAAAGACAGGTTTCAATATTTTTAGAAAAAATATCAGAAACTATGAGCTACAAACTATCAACAACTACAAAAAGATACAAATAGAAGAGACGTGCTCGTGTCGATAGTGTTAGCGATACAGTTGTCTAGTTCGACTAACGAATTGATACCACAGGATACGGAGATTTATTAGTGCTATTGTTATTGCTTTGATGGTCAATGCAGCAATTTGACCCCCACAATGACCTGCTAACCACAGTCAAATAACGTTAACTCAAACTCTATGGCCGCATCATCAGGTCCTCGGGGCTCGCAAAGAACTTCCTTCATGGAACAGTACCAGGAAGAAGACAATTAGGAAGTCAGAGAAAGCGATGGGTAGATAATATCAAGGTATTGGCAGGCCTGTCAGTGAATGGAATTCTATTAAATGCAAAGGAAAAAGAGGAATGAAGAAAGACCGTATGAAGGATCATGTGTGGTGCCCCAACGGTCTAACAGATAAGGGGATAGGGGAGGGTGAAGGTGAAGTTCAATGTGAACCTGGCCTAACTGATGATGTTAGTGAAGGAATATCTAATTGTTTTGTAAAGCGCTGATCTGTCATTTGAAGTCCTAACTAATAAAACTTTTCCCTTTTTTTTTTTTTAACAAAAAGATGCATATTTTACTAGTAAGCGTACAAATTAAATAGTTGCATTTTGAAGCACAGTGATTGCAAACAATTACATCGAGGCTGTCATAATATTTCAAAGCTTTTTTTTTTTCCAATAGCACGCCTTTTGCGTTTTACATATCGCATTTGTGCTGGATGTGTGGGTACTGTGGTAATGTTTGAAATATGGACAAATGCTTATTAATTGTTGCTTTAAATTGAATTCCACTTGTATGCATACTAAATAGATTTTGTACTATTTAAAAATAAAAGTAAGCTTTTTTTTTTGTTACATGTATTATTATGTAGGTTTGAGATTACATAATTTAGTAATAAGATTTTGGAAAAAAAAATTTAACAAAAAATCTAAAAATTTTTGCATCTATCTGTTAAAGATATGATACATACTCATCTCCCTTACTAAATAGTCCCGTTTATTGTTACTATTAATAGTAAATAGTTGTAAAAGTTGTATTTTTATAAAAGCTTGCATTGTTGATTTTTAAAAATTAAATGTTTTGCTTTTAGAAAAATAAAAAAAGTAGCAATTGCATCAAAACTTTGAATGGTCTAAAAAAATCATGATTTCGTATTTTCAATATCTTTTATAGTTTACGAGGTCTAAACGGGACGGACGGACGGACGGATGGACAGAAAGACCACACAAAACTAATAGCGTCTATTTCCTTTTCGGGGCCCGCTAAACATGGTTTTGAGCTAGTCGCTACCGGAAGAATAAGTTTGTGGTTGTAACTGCTGAAAAAAAAAGAGGTTAAAAGTGCAAGAAACGGAAAAATACGTTTCTGATTATAATGATTGGACGAAAAGATCGGCAGGTGCCGTTACAGTTTGGAATCATAGGCGTTGAAGCTTCGGCCAGGTTTTAAGTAGCTCTGTGTTCTGCAAGCTGCCTCATATTTACAGGCTTCTGAAATTTTCCCGAGGCTCGAATACCAACGTTGTTTTCCCACGTTGGGGTAGTGGCTGAAAGGCAGCAGATGTTTAGATGTCAAATTTTTTTTTGTTTTCTCAATGGTTACCCAGACAGGACTAATGAACCCTTCCTTTCCGAGACTTACTGGCTTAGACATCAGTTGCTTGCCCTTGTGGTCACGCGTGAAGACCAGGAGTTCAACTGAGTGGGGGAGGCTAAATAAGACGTGTCATTGAATATAGTTCGTACTTCCAGTATATTAAGACACATTTATGGTCATGTCTTCGATTCCGAAGTTAAAGAATGAGCATCGTGTTGGACATGACTACACAAACCCAGTTGCGAACTCTATATTGTGCAACATTTGATGCAGACAAAAGCTTCTTCCGACTGGAAAAAAAAAGGGGGGGAGGGGTGTCTATAAACTAATAAAATTAGTTAACCAATAGTGAAATAAAAACAAGAATAACATAAAAAATACTTTTTAAAAAAGCTTATATTAAGTGTATTTGTATTTATTACTTTATGTCAGTTATGTTTGATCGACCTTTACATTAAAAATCTGTGCAATTAGAAATATTTTTATCAATTGTTGTATTTTTTGGTTTGTTTGTTTAGTTTATAGCTTACCAACTACTTGCCTGGACCAATGGACCTCATTCACCAATCGTAAGCAAACAACATTTTGCCACGTGATTCTCTATCTCTTCTATACAAATTACGTAACCCATGAAGACTGTCACGTGATACGTTTTTTACATTGTTTTTTTTATGTTATCACGTGGCTAAATGTTGTTTGTTTACGATTGGTGAATGCGGTTCATTGTCAAAGGGTGAAGAAATGGGCATCTTTATGAATCTTTACATGATCCTTTCTTAAATGCATTTTAAAAAATTTCACTCAAGGCTTAAGATCCCACAAGGGAACTTATTCAACTAATAGCACCACATCTGTCAAACACGACTACTCCCCCTTGTTAAAGATACCAAACAGAATAATTATTTACCAAAAGTTTATTAACTAATTGGTTAATTTTAAAATGTTTTTTTTTTTGTGTGTTTTCGGGTAAAAGAAATAAGTGTGCAAACTGTCAGCTTTATCCGAGGTTGGGTTTGTGAGATAAAGAACTTAAGTGTCCCTGTTTAGTATGTAAAATAGTATAGTATCAAGTAGAAGCGAAGTTAGGTAGTGACTATTCACTATTTATGTAGTGTAGATGGTTTAAGCTATGATATCCAGTAAATTGTCATTTGTATTAATAATAATTGAATATGTATGTATATTCTCCTATATTGGGTTGTTTCTGGCTTGGGGTGTGAAGTGCTGTGTGTGCAGCGGGCGAAAGTTAAGCTCTTTACGACCCATTCCTGGACTAGTCTCTGACAGAATATAATAGGTTACAAAAAAAAAAATTAAAAATCCGTTCTCGTTGGTGACCTTTAACCCCATTTATCACGTGACCGTTGTTTTAGATTGAATTACACTAGATCAGTGGTTCCCAAACTTTTTTGTCTCGTAGACCCCTTGCCATGTTTTCCATTCTTCGGTAGACCCCCCTGCATTTTTCGGAAAATTCTTCAACTTCATTTGAGTTTTTCTCACTTATTTCTAGGCCATTCATTGATGAAATTCACATTAAAATGAAGCAAAATAAGATTTAATATGCATTATAGGAATTGACTAAAAAAAAAAAAAGAAAAAACGCCTATTGCAGTATTTCCCAAAGTTCGATTATTATTTTCAACAATTATTCTATTTTTTAAGGGGGGGGGGGAGAGAAAAGGGTACTTAGATTTACGAAAATTATTGAAGGGGTACGCATATTTGGTATATGTTGGAAGTTTGGGAAACACTGGCCTATTGGATAGCAAGTTTGTGTAAACTTTCAACATTAGGGTTCAATTTAGTTAGATTTAATCTATCATAACTTCTCGATTAGATGATGTTGGTTTTAAATTTGAAAATTTGGAAAAACTCATCCCATATATTGTATGCTTCATAACTTAAACCTGACAAGAAACATTGAGATAATGCCTTCGTTTTGATCAAATTTAGGTGATCGACTTGTAGCGTAAGTTACCCTCATTAAATTTATGAAATAAGTCTGTTAAAATTGGATTTTTAGCACCCAAGAACTCAGAAATAAATATTGTCAAACATAAGCCTTTCGACAACTATCATACTTCATTGCGAAGGAGCAATTGATCAAAGTTTCAGGCAATGAGCAGTTCTTTATGGATGTCTTAATTCATAACAAAAAGAAAACGTGATAATAATAACCCAATATTATCAGGCAAGGTTAACTAGTCCAGTCTTTTTTTTTTTAGAAGTATGTCTTTTGCAAGTAATTACATAAGAACCTTCCAGTGTCCTAACTCCTCTTACCATTACACCTTTGAACTGTATTGTTTAGAGAAATGTTTTTATTATGATATCAGATGTGTGTGGCTTTTAATAGTGCAGTTTTCTGGAGTTTGATATAGGCCTAAGAAAAAATATTGTAAGACACTCACAAACCGCTTTTCTTTTAGGATCTTTAATCAAACATTTTTTTCTACTGTTCTGAACTAAAAGTGTTGAAAGTAGGCTATTTCAAACCTCAATCTATTTTATCATGTTGTCATTGTCTCAAATGGTGTTCCAGGTTAGATAGTTTCATTGTAACTTAGCTTAAAACTTTGTTACAAAAAAAGCAACACATGAAATGGCTTGTTCGACGAATACAGACAAAATGTCTAGTAACCAACACTTTCATTTCTACAGTTCTTTTTAACTAGGCCATGTACAGTGTTACTTTCATGTAGACAAAATTACAATGTTTAAAATAAGATGTCAAAATTTTAAAAATTTTTTAAAATTTATTAGACTAACAGTGTTACAATTGAAAGGATTAACTATGGTGAAATCATTAATGGGAAATGAAATATAAAGTCTCGATATGCTTAAATGAGATCCACTCTCGTAGACCCCCATTTACAGGTCATGGACCCCCAATTTATTTTTTCACTTCCGTAGACCCCTTGGCAGTCCTCGTAGACCCCTGGGGGTCTATATAGACCACTTTGGGAATCACTGCACTAGATTGATGTGAGGGTAAAAGTATCGTTATATGTATTTTTGTTATGTTTGACCAACTATAACATTGTAGTATCTGCTTATATTCGATCAGAGTGTAACGACCGGTGCGGTGGAACACTTCGATGTGATTTTGTAAGTGGCGTTTGCCTTGATGGGTGCAAAGAAGGGTACTACGGGGAGAACTGTTTGAATGGTGAGTAGGAGCGACTCGGTCATACAAAATTAGTCATTCACACTGAGTCGTTCACACTTGATAATGTTGTCATTTAACTCTTTCTCTCCTAACTGACGATACCAACTTAGATTTCACCAGAATGTGGTAAACAATTACGGAGAGAAAGAGTTAAATGTATTTTTAATCGTTAGTCATTCACACTTAAGTTATTCAGGCTTAGTCGTTCACACTTGATAATAATTCATTCACACTTAAGTTATTCAGGCTTAAGTCGTTCACACTTGATAATAAGTCATTCACACTTAAGTTATTCAGGCTTAAGTCGTTCACACTTGATAATGTTGTCATTTAACTCTTTCTCTCCTAACTGATGATACCAACGTTGATTTCACCAGAATGTGGTAAACAATTACGGAGAGAAAGAGTTAAATGTATTTTAATCGTTAGTCATTCACACTTAAGTTATTCAGGCTTAGTCGTTCACACTTGATAATAAGTCATTCACACTAAAGTTATTCAGGCTTAAGTCGTTCACACTTGATAATAAGTCATTCACACTTAAGTTATTCAATTCTAGTCCTTCAAGATTCATAGTTCCATCTAAGTGTGTACTTCCGTCTCGGATGAGTCAACGTTTTGTTTCGTCTTGAGACGGGGCCGAATCTGGAGTGACTGATCAAGCCAATTCTGGAGCTGCAGATCTTGCCTCAGTAGGCATCTAGGGGCTAGCTGATACGGCAGCTTTCGTTTTTTTTTCTCTTGACTAAGGCAGCTTTCGTTTTTTTTTCTCTTGACTAAGTCAGCTGCGTTTTTTTTTCTCTTGACTAAGTCAGCTGCGTTTTTTTTCTCTTGACTAAGTCAGCTGCGTTTTTTTTTCTCTTGACTAAGTCAGCTGCGTTTTTTTTCTCTTGACTAAGTCAGCTGCGTTTTTTTTCTCTTGACTAAGTCAGCTGCGTTTTTTTTTTCTCTTGACTAAGTCAGCTGCGTTTTTTTTCTCTTGACTAAGTCAGCTGCTTTTTTTTTCTCTTGACTAAGTCAGCTGCGTTTTTTTTCTCTTGACTAAGTCAGCTGCGTTTTTTTTCTCTTGACTAAGTCAGCTGCGTTTTTTTTTTCTCTTGACTAAGTCAGCTGCGTTTTTTTTTTCTCTTGACTAAGTCAGCTGCGTTTTTTTTCTCTTGACTAAGTCAGCTGCGTTTTTTTTCTCTTGACTAAGTCAGCTGCGTTTTTTTTTTTGCTCTCGGCGAGGTTCGTAGCAGCACGCACAGTTTGTCGCTATGTTGTCCGGTCTTGGGCTATCCTCCTCCGACATACGTTCGTTGATGACAGAGGTTCTCATGTCTCGCCAGCAGACCTCTATGTAGGTTAGTCTTGGGCGGCCCTTGGGCCAGACTCCATCCATAAGCTCAGCATACAGGATGTCTTCAGGGATTCTTCCATCTGGCATGTGGGTTACATGTTGAAGCCATCGTAGTCTTCTGTGTGTATCTATCTATCTATCTATCTATCTATCTAGCTATCTATCTATCTAGCTATCTATCTCTATATATCTATAATGTTTATCTATCTATCTATCTATCTATCTATCTATCTATCTATCTATCTATCCATCTATATATCTATCTCTATATATCTATAATGTTTATCTATCTATCTATCTATCTATCTATCCATCTATATATCTATCTCTATATCTATCTCTATATATCTATCTCTATATATCTATAATGTTTATCTATCTATCTATCTATCTATCTATCTCTCTCTATATATATATATGTGTGTGTGTGTGTGTGTGTGTATGTATGTATGTTTTATTATTTTTTTATTTTTTGGCTCTTCTGTCTTGTTATTTTATTATAAAATCATATCAGAAGATGCCGAATTTAACATTTAACCAACTAACGTATTGTCCAATGTTTTATAGTAGATTTCAATACTTAGGTATTTGTTGTTTCTTTCTGAACGTGCAGCTGACATACATAGTCGCCACTATTGTTAGAGTTTAAACTGCTGCTAACTACGCTCAATGAAGATAAATAATATTCAATCTCTTACAGTCTGTTCAAGCCGCTGTGGAGGTATCAAAGCCTGCAATTATAGCACAGGAGATTGTATCTACGGCTGTATTAAAGGTTTTTACGGAGACAAATGTCATCTAAGTAAGTCCACTGTATATATATATATTAGATACTTTCACGATAAACTAAACAAGGTCAAGGAAGCTAAATTTAAACATCAAAATAAACTCTATAAATGGAAGAGTTACACAAATATATATTATGCAGTTGGTATAGAGTCACATAGGTGTGACTGGCAACACTATTGCAGACTCCTTGGCCCACCAGCGAGGGCAAATTCCACCTACCGAACAGGCTGTAAGTTTCCATCATGCTCTGGCTATAAAATAATAAAAAAAAACAGATGGAAAAAGTGATTTGAGTGCTAGGACAAGTCCCAAAAAGCCCGTGTAGTCTGGGAGCGCATGAGGCGCCCTGACCGCACTTCTCCGTGGTGGTGGCTGTTCAGGCCTGCGCAAGCTATTGTAGCATAGTGCAGGACAGGCAACTGTCCTGTTGTCTCATATTTCTCACTTCTATGGCCAAATTTCGATTCACTGTGTCCCCGCTGCGGGAAAGAAGATCAAACCGTGCCTCTTTTTCTGTTTGACTGCCCCAGACTTGCTGATCTCCGTCTCGACCGGTCTGGGAAACCAAAAATTCTCGACCTTTATGGTGACATGTTTGCGCTACGCAAGACAGCAGGGTTTCTGTCCAGGGCTTTTGCAAAAGAGAAAATTTGAGCCTCTCAATCCTCACTCAAATGGAGTTTGATGATAATGATGATGATGATACCATTATTGTTTATTACAAAATAGTGTGCACAAATAATTACATATCTATATGAAAACAAAAAAATTTCTGAAAGGGGAACTTTCTATCCCACTTAATTCATGTTTATTTCATTGATCTTATTTATGAAAAACGCATGTGCATTGTTGAAGAAATCTGTAAAGTCAATTGATTTAAAATAATGTGTTTTTTTTTTCTTTTTTTTTTTTTTTTTGCTTTCATCTAGCTATTTTTTTTTTTTTTTTGCTTCTGAGTGTCAGCTCTTTAGCTTCTGAGTTGTCAGCTCTTTAGCTTCTGAGTTGTCAGCTCTTTCGTTTCTGAGTTGTCAGCTCTTTTGCTTCTGAGTTGCGAGCTCTATCGCAGTGTGTTCTATCATCTAACCCTAACGCCTAGCGTCTTGGAGAGGAATTGAGCCTGTATACAAAATGTCATGCGAATTCGTACGACACTTGATGAGATCTCTTGATCAATAAGTCATATAATATTTACTATAGTAGCACTCCTTACCATTCAACAGTTTTTCTGGGTCATACACCTGTCTCATATGGGGGACGACTACATGCCAAAGGATGTAGTTTTTTTTTGTCGGCGAACTAAAAGGAGAACGGAGCAAATGGTGTCCCACCCGCAGGCTCTATAACAGTCTATAAAGATCAACTCATGCGCCACTTTGGCCTAAAAGAGAACAACTGCTACAAGCGGATGACCTCTGAAAGAGATAGCAGGGAAGGTTATGAAGGTCGCGCGACATATATTTGAGACCCAACGTATGACCCTTGCCGACGACAGGTGAAGAAGGCGAAAAGAAAGTAGACTCCTGACGGACAAAGGCTTTGCCTGGATTAATAATAATAGGCCAAATAAATAATAATAATAATAATAAGGCTTGTCTTAGAGTCCGAAGATGAACGAGGAATGCAGTATTTCCCCTTGTCTGGATTAGATGTCACAACATATGCAGGTCGAGGTTTGTTTGGTCATGTTAATTTTTCTGTTTATATTTTCAGAATGCCATTTAAATTGCAAAGACGGCTGCGATGTAAACACAGCAGAATGCAACCATGGTTGTCTTTCTGGACTGACAGGCCGAAACTGCACCAAAAGTAGGTATTTTAATTCATTTTATTTACTCAGAACAGGCCGTTTTGACTAGGCGGTGATTTTGGAACGGTCTATTTGGCGACGGGTCTTTTGGTCAGCGCCGTATTCAGACTTTAAAAAATTCTAAACTATTTGAGATATATTTCCCTTTTTGGTCCGCTTAATAAGTCCAGATATTATACGTCCATTCAAATTGTTTCTTGTTGGGCCCAAACCTAAACTCTGTATATTTGTTGTCTCTAATTCATCGACAAGCGAGAGTGGGGCGAAATAAATAGCTTCACCTGTCAGCAATCGGCGTCTTCTTAGTGGTGCTCTCTTTCCTTTCACAGTATGGGTGCTGAACAGAAAGCAAGTTTGGCTTCATTAACGCTTTTACTAAAGTTGTCTGCCTTCAGTCATGGGCGTCTGATGGCAGGACCATATTACAAATAACAAAAAAAAGTAAAGTTCCCCTATCAGACCTTGCGATATTTACAAATAGCGATCTTCTTACAACGGCTGGTATGGAGATATATGCGGCTGGAAGATGGATGCCCACTCAGAAGTCTGGTCGACAACTTGGAGGGTAGGAGACGCCTCAAAAACCGGCCTTGTTTCATGCATGTGGCACGCGGGTTGGTCAGAGAGGCGAATCTGCCGGTGGAGCGGGCTGCTCTATCCCCGTCCGGTTCTATCTTCCCGATGGAGGCTCTCGGCATGCCGACGATACGGAAGAGCCTACTTGACCCAGAGGTGACGAAGCAGAGTCCAACCACACGGCTACTACAAGCAGCCAGAGAGACTATCGCATCATATCCAGCCGGAGTAACCACCATCTACACAGACGGTTCTGTGAGGACGCTCGAGGGAACTGTGAAAGCTGGGTACGGTGCGGTAGTTCGACTCTCTGGCAATCCCGAAAGTGACGAGCTCAGTGGATCCTGTCAGCAGAAAAGCAGCCTCGAGGATGAACTCGAAGCAATGTTCCAAGCACTGGACTGGGTGGCTACGATGATACGTAACGGGACTGCGTCAGCGCACGACATAGTTCTTTTCACGGACTCGGTGGCCGCACTGGAGGCCATAGAACGGCTGGATGAAGGTGCTAGAAGGGTATGGGACGTCCTAACGGTCGGAGGGCGTCTCCTACGATTCGGCGTGAACGTTACTTTGCAATGGGTGCCCGCCCATTGTGGGGTGGTCAGCCACGATTTGGCTGACCAGCTCGCGAAAACCGCGGTCGCAACGGCGCTCGAAAATGATGAACCGTACTCATATGAAAGTGTACGATCCCTAGTCAACCAGCGTATGTTGACACTTTGGCACGACGGCTGGGATTCTTCGGACAAGGGGCGTGAGCTTTATTGGGCAATGAGGAGACCAGACAGAAGGGATGCATGGTGGCAACTTAATCGTGCGGAACAGGCAGTCCTAGCCCAGTTCCCTGTCGGCCATTGTCCAATTGGTGCTTACCTCGGACGATGGAAGGAGAACTACGACACACGGTGTCGCCATTGCATGGAGGACGACGAAACAGTAGACCACATTCTTTATGAATGCAGAGTTCTGCACGAAGGACGATTGGGACAAGGTATAGATAGAGAGAATACTGGTTCATGTACGACACAAGGGTTGTCCTTGTACGGGGATAAGGCAACCTTAAGACTCACTGCTCGCTTCCTCTCACGTGCTCTAAGGGAGTAATTCTCAGCATGTTTTTCGTTGTCAATGGGGTTTCTGACTCGGTATGGAGAATGTCAAGATAGTGCTAATTATATAATAGCTACGACGGGCATGGCTGATGGCGAACTGATGTTGTGTCGGAAACGCAGCCGCTCCAGGAGCTGGAGCCTAGGAGCGTCTAAATAGGCATTATGTCTTTACAAATAATATCAAGTAAAACACATGTTAATATATTTAAGAGCTTCAGTGGGTCAGATACGTTAGAATGGCGTATTGCTCAGCATAAACAAGAAGCTGGTTGCGAGTTCCAAAATAACGAAAAGTACTTCTGTAAGAAGATGCGAGATTCGCAGTTGTTTTCGTCCGATAACTTCGTTTTACGCTAGAAGTACATTTGTTGTTGCTTACTGGTCACTGCCTTTAGACTACTATAGATGACATCAGGGTATTGCTGGGATACACTCCCCTTGAGGGATGCTACAGAAAGTATATTGAATCATCTAAGTACATCTTTTAGAGTATATAGGTTATTAGAGACGAGTATGCAACTTTTTTTTTTTGTCAATACTTTGTAAAGAAAACATTACAAAACGACTCCAGGTGAAGTGTTGTATCTCGACTCTTTTACCTAAGATTGGACTAATTTCTGTCATAATTTTTTTTCCGATAATTACTCTTACTTCTAATTTTTTTTTCTTGTTTTTTTTTTATCACTATGAATAGCTTTTTAAAAACCTAAATGTCATATCCATATTTGTGTTTCCAAAGCTTAATATCAACTCACTGTAAATGTCTATATGTTTCTTCCACTCGCCTTCTCGGATGAAGTTGACACTTTGCTCAGTTAGCACTTGTTCCTTTCACCACAAGGATCAATTAAAAAAAAACTGATTCATTATTATAACAATAAGTCGTTATTAATTATTTTGTTTTAAAAGGAGATAGCACTAGCTAAGGGGAGATAAGCCTTTTGGTTGCTTAAATTAGTCGCGAACCATTAGTGTTGTTAGTCATTTATCACTTTGTAAACAGTTGGACCTATAGACAGATGGACTTAATGTACTAAGTCTGATGAAACTCAAAGCTTATAGGCTACATCTATTGTGCTTAAGCGTTAGTCATTGTGTAGTAAAAAAACAACAACAACTATCTAGATTCATCCGTCCATCCTATCGGCATTGCAGCCCATTGAGTGTCCTGACCTGGTTCAGCACATCTTTCCATTCCGATCTATCCTGGGCTTTACAGTCCTCTCCGTGCCCGGTCCTTTAGCTGTTGTAGAACTGCCTCTACGTCATCAAGCCACTGTACTACTGGTCTGACTTTGAGGCGCCTGCATGCTAGACATCTTATCATTGAAAGTAAAATCGATTAACAAAGTTTGTTTTTTTACTGGTAGGATGTTCAGAAAAATGTGGCGGAGTAGCCGAATGCGATCAGAGCACAGAAATCTGCGTGGTCTGCAAGGCAGGATATTACGGCCCTGATTGTTTGACAAGTACGTCTTATGTATGTATCATAACATATCCATTTATATATGTAGAAATATATGTGTTTACGATTGAAAGTATGTATATATCATAGTATATGTATACATTATAATGAGCAGACACACAAATATATACACATAAACATATATATATATATGTCAGTGTGTGTGTGCGTGTGTGTGTGTGTACGTTATTAGTCTTTTTTGCATTGAACATTTTCATAATTTGTGTAAATGAGAAGAAGATTATCTGATTTATTTATTAGAAGAGGGATTTATTTAGCGTTAATAGATTTTTCATATAAAAATCAGAACATTTTAGGCGACGATTTGTAAGAAAATTAAAGTAATGTAGGTCGATTTTTTTAAAAACAAAATCCGGAACATTCTTTACCGGTTAAACAACTTTTGTTGTGTTTCGGCAATAAAATTAACTTTAAGATAAGTCTAATAAGTGATTTTCAATAGTCGTTTCCATTAAATTACTTTCTTATTTCAAAATCCTGAATAACCTATTGTCGATATTTGTGAAAAATAAAGTCATTCGACATAAATTTGTTTTAAGTTGAAAATACGAACAATTTGTTATCTATAAATAATTTATAGTGACGTATTGTCAAACAATATAAGTATAATATTTGTCAATTATGCGATTTCAAACAATCATTTCATATGATTTATTTTTTTATAAGACAATATCCGGTACAACCTTATAGTTAATGAAATATAAGTCAGTATAGAGACTTTCATTTAAAATTTATATCCTCTTTACATTAAAAAACCGGAACAACATATTAGTAATCATGTGTTTTTGCAAGGTTTAAGCATGGAAATTAAATTTAATATAAGTTAGAAGAGCAAACAAACATTCATTAGCATTGATTTATTTTTCACAAAAACATCCGATGTTTACAAAAATAGCATTTAGAGTTCTTGTTTTTTGTTATCTAAACGTGACAGACAGACCGGCCGGAAAACAAAACGCACAAAAATAAGCGTCTGTTATCCTGATTTGGGCACTAAACAAAAAATAAATAAAATCTCTTTATTTTAAAAATTTTGAGGAAACTGATTAGTACTGCCGTGTACCGCTACTTGTTACGCTAATGCACGAAGTCACTGCATGAAAGATCCAATTTTAGAAAATGTGCATGATATTTACATGCAAACTGCATTCTTAGCCTTTATAAACAAACAGAAAAGTTTTATTTTTATTTTAGCAGCTAGTTGACAAGAAAAATACACCTTTAACTAATATTTATATTTTTTTTAGAACATTTTTTTTTACTTTTTCTAAATATATTTCACTAAACGATACTGAAAATACACAAAAATGTGTCTTTCTTTGTTAACATATTGTAACATTACCTCCCTTACATTTCTGTAATTGTTTTAGAATTGGTGTATTTTTATGAAAACATCGCTTGCATTATTAATGTTATAAATTCAACGGTTTGCTTTTAGAAAAACAAAAGTAGCCGCTTGCACCTAAACCTTTCAAGCTGCATCGCATGGTGAAAAATATTGTTCATTTCACTTCTAGTTTTCGAGATCTTAGTGTGAGAGACCGTCACCTCCGTGTCGAAGGTGCCGGAGAGACGGACAGTCGGACATTTTGTACAAACCTAATAGCGGCTTCCATTTTCTGTGATACTTTAGTAACATTATTATTTTAATTATAATTATTAATCTTTGGTTACATGCCTATATTACATTTGTGGTTGATTCCCACTCAGAATGTTTAAACTGTGACAAGGACCAGTCATGTGACCGGGTGACTGGACTTTGCACCTATGGCTGCAGACAGCTTTTCTACGGTGAAAACTGCTCGCAAGGTTAGCCTTCTGTTTTCAATTCACACTTCCTCTTATGTGCCATATCAGTTTGTATGACTATTTCTCTAGAAGGCTTGCAATATCTTCACTGGTTAAAAGAACATATTTTGCACCTTACATTCTGTAGCAGAAAGACAATACCTCCATGGAGAGACTGTTTTTCTCTTTATGATTAATAAATTATTTTTTTTTTAAATCTTTTTTACAGTGACAAAATAAAGAACAACCTACAATTATTTTGCATGTGTCATTATACTGGCCCTCTGTGACATGTATGCATCGAATATGAAAATATGTTGCTAATTTACAACGGAAGAACTATTTAAAGTACCATTGTCTCCCTTTTGGGTTTGAATCTTAAAAATATTCTAAGCTCAAAGCTTGGCTCCCACTAAATTGTTTAGTTTATACGTTCCCAAACATCAAAACAAACAAAAAAACAAACCAAAACAAAAACTATAATACTATTGGGTTCATGATCCTCTTTATCGTTGTCTCATTCAATGGCAGTGTAGTGTGACCTTGTTTAATGCAGAGATTATGTTAGTTGTGTCAAGAAATATACTGTGCATTGTTTTCAGCGACGGTGAAAGTAGTGACGTAGACAGACGAATGACGTAGACAGAATACGGGTACATGATAGGAGAAGAATATGGCTAGGGCTAGAAGCAAGATGTATTGTGAATAAACACTGCCAATTAAAACGATGGATAGAGAGACAAGACGATCATCTCCATCTGTAAATAAACATCAGTTGAAGTCTTCACAAGTTTTATTAAATATATTTAATTGTTGTGTCTCTTGGATATGTTCTGACTCGCGTTTTGAATAGGGAAATAGTATCAAACAGACAACACACACAATCCAAGACAGGACAATAGATCTAGTCACTGATTGGGTGACACACACAATCTAAGACAGGTCAATAGATCTAGTCACTGATTGGGTGACACACACAATCCAAGACAGGACAATAGATCTAGTCACTGATTGGGTGACACACACAATCCAAGACAGGTCAATAGATCTAGTCACTGATTGGGTGACACACACAATCCAAGACAGGTCAATAGATCTACTCACTGATTGGGTGACACACACAATCCAAGACAGGTCAATAGATCTAGTCACTGATTGGGTGACACACACAATCCAAGACAGGTCAATAGATCTAGTCACTGATTGGGTGACACACACAATCCAAGACAGGTCAATAGATCTACTCACTGATTGGGTGACACACACAATCCAAGACAGGTCAATAGATCTAGTCACTGATTGGGTGACACACACAATCCAAGACAGGTCAATAGATCTACTCACTGATTGGGTGACACACACAATCCAAGACAGGTCAATAGATCTACTCACTGATTGGGTGACACACACAATCCAAGACAGGTCGATAGATCTAGTCACTGATTGGGTGACACACACAATCCAAGACAGGTCAATAGATCTAGTCACTGATTGGGTGACACACACAATCCAAGACAGGTCAATAGATCTACTCACTGATTGGGTGACACACACAATCCAAGACAGGTCAATAGATCTAGTCACTGATTGGGTGACACACACAATCCAAGACAGGACGATAGATCTAGTCACTAATTGGGTGACACACACAATCCAAGACAGGACAATAGATCTAGTCACTGATTGGGTGACACACATAATCCAAGACAGGTCAATAGATCTAGTCACTGATTGGGTGACACACACAATCCAAGACAGGACAATAGATCTAGTCACTGATTGGGTGACCTTACCTTAGAACCTTGTTTATCATTAAAACAATAAAAAAAAGAAGAAACAGATGCACATTAAAAAAGCCAATACTGTTGTACAACTTCAAATAAAATAAATATAAATATTATGTGCTAGTTTAGTAAGAGTATGCAGAATACTCTGAAATCTATCCAATTGTAACTTTGAATATAAACATGAGCGTGTAACACAGGGTGACACCAGTTAATAATCTAGTCATGCTCTATCAATAAATACATGTCTTACCGTTAAAGTGTGAAATGCAGGCATTCTACATAATAGGTGGCGTTTCTGGGAAAAGTACGAAATGATTCTCCATTTACTACTTTGCCTAGGAACTCTATAGAATGACTAGTTCTGCGTTAGGCAAACTAAAAATTGCCTTATTTAGAAAGATGTTTATAAATTAATAATAAATAATTATAGTTTTTATATAGCGCTACTTTCATGCTTATAGCATGCTCAGGGCGCTATGGTCAAATCTCATTTGTGGACCAGTTGGGCGGGGGGAGGGCTATCTGAGAGAAAGTTTTTCGTGACGCCTTTAGACATTCAGTAAACACAACTCTGCACTAGTCAGATGTCGAACCTCGAGCCCCCCTTTCATAAAACAATATTTGGTTAAGTGATTCCTTCTTTGTAGGCGTATTTGGCTTCACCACATATTAGACCTATTTTTCTTTCACCTTTCATACAAAACAATATAAAACATCTTTTAAAATCAACTTTTTACCTAGTACAATGCAGTTATACAAGGAATATACACTTAGACCAGGGGTTTTCAACCTGTGGATAGCGACCCCCCATGGGAGTCGAATGACAATTAGCCAGGGGTAACATAAAGGCATCGAAAATATAGATTTTTTTTTTGTCAATTATAAAGTGCACAACTTTATTTTTAATTGTCATTTGAGGATGGATGTCGCAGTAAACTAAATCAGAATGATTCCAAGTATCGTATTGTCGCAGCATACATGTTTTAACCATTTCAATAAATGTATACATAAGAATACATAAGGAAGCGTTACGTCATTGCGGAATCATGGGTATTGTTTCTATGGCGACGTCGTGACCAAATTGAAAAGCGATTTCATTTGTATTTAATAATTTTGACATCGTTTAATAGTCCATGTCATTGAGGGTAGTGGTTTCATTGTAGTGGACATTGGATTCCACACATAATAAGGTAAAGACAAGAAAATATAATGTGAGCTCATTAACAAGGATGTAGCGAAAAATTATTGTAGGTTAATTGTAGGTTAGTGTCTATTATATTTGGATCAAGTGTTTGCAATGCTAACCCGATTCTTCTTCCATTTCCAGCACCGGTAATGTATTTATGTGGTTATTTTTGTGTTGCATGCAGGGTATGCTCCAACATGCTTTTTTTTTTTCAATTTATTAAATAAGTATTCAACATGAATGTGGTGAACAAGAAATGGAAAAGTAAATAAATGTACGTCAGGACATGAAATTTCATTAATTGTGGGGGTCGCCACAATGTAAGGAATTGCAAAATGTAAGGAATTGCAAAAGGGGTCGCCGAGCTAAAATGGTTGAGAACCGCTGACAGTCGTAATAAAGCATACTCTTTTAGGGCACAGGATTAAATAATTGAGAGTACTGGCGAATCAAAACATTATTACGAGAAATTTATATTATTAATAAACTAATTTAAATCAACATTTCACACATTGCATAAATCAGTTTTAGTCATTCTATATTAAATTATACTAACTTTTTACTTAATGATATAGCCTATATTCCTGCTGTTCTAGTGTAGAATTTTTAAATGAATAGTCTAACCGATAACTGTAAAGCTACTTTTGGACTACGCTCTAAAAATGTGTCTTTCAGAATGCGATTCATCATGCGAAGCCTGCAGGAAGGACACTGGAGATTGCACAGTTTGTCAGCCTGGTTACTATAGTACCTGCAAGAAAAGTAAGGCCAGAACAGTTCCAAATTAGATCTATTAGTGCATAGCTTGAACAGAAGGCGTGCCTCGGACTATGACAGATACTAACAACAAGGACAAGAATCTGTCTGTCTGTCTATCTATCTATCTATCTATCTATCTATCTATCTATCTATCTATCTATCTATCTATCTATCTATCTATCTGTCTGTCTGTCTGTCTGTCTGTCTGTCTGTCTGTCTATCTATCTATCTATCTATCTATCTATCTATCCGTGTGTTTATCTATCTATCTATCTATCTATCTATCTATCTATCTATCTATCTATCCGTGTGTTTATCTATCTATCTATCTATCTATCTATCTATCTATCTATCTATCTATCTATCTATCTATCTGTCTGTCTGTCTGTCTGTCTGTCTATCTATCTATCTATCTATCCGTCTGTTTATATATCTATCTATCTATCTATCTATCTATCTATCTATCTATCTGTCTGTCTGTCTGTCTGTCTGTCTGTCTGTCTGTCTGTCTGTCTGTCTATCTATCTATCTATCTATCTATCTATCTATCTATCTATCTATCTATCTGTCTGTCTGTCTGTCTGTCTGTCTGTCTGTCTGTCTGTCTGTCTGTCTGTCTATCTATCTATCTATCTATCTATCCTACCATCGTTCAATATTCTCTTTTCAGAATGTCTAGATGTTTGCCCTAATTCAAAGAGATGTGACAAGCTGTTTGGCTACTGTCGGTTAACTTGCGGGTCCAAAAAATTCGGAACAAACTGCACTCAAGGTTAAAAACCGACTTCCTCCATGTATATACTCTCTCGTTTTTCTAAGTCGTCATTTGTTTATACAACTGTATATCCTCATTTTTTTTACAAAGCTTATATCAACTCTATCTGTCTGTTTGATTAAACGTTTGTGTATGTATTTTATCCCACACACTATGTAGGATTAAGCTGTACATTTATTTCACCTACCGTTACAATAATCTATTAACTAGTTAGTAAATTATCTATGCGTAATAAATTATTTAGTTTGGCACCTCGAACAAGGGCAAGAACTTGTACTTGACTGAAGTGGTGGTATAAGCTGAATTAGTCCCCTTAGTGAACACAACGTGAAAAATAAAGGGAGACGATCGAAACAATCTTCCTTTTTCATAAGCTCTTTTCTAGCAGAGTGGTTACCGTGGTGATTTGAGAAGCTTGAGAGGGCTTGAGCCATAAGTTCGAATTCAGGTCGTTCCCCTCTTTTTTTTCTTACAGCTTAATTATTTATTGATAGCTATCAGCATATTTTTGTTTTGTTTTGAATGAACTCAGTATTGAAACGATTATCACGTTGTAATTTCATACCAAAGTTTGTCCCTCCAAATGTGGTTTCGATGGGGATTGTCACAGAGAAACAGGGGAGTGTCTAGAAGGATGTCAGAAAGGATATTTCTCAAGAGACTGCAGTGCAAGTACGTACTATATAATAAGGTAGTGGCAGGTGTGATCGCTAGGTGCGGTCACTTTATATCATATCCTAAAAGTAAGACAAAAATGATATTCTTTTGGGCTACAAAGTAAAAATATAAAGAAGAGCTCTTCATCATTAGAGATAGGTTTTAGACATAAAAAAGTCGATGTATTCAAAGCAATTAATTTGTAGTTTAGGATTTAGCTTTGGTAGCTGAGAGGTATAGGGCTTCTTAAAGCTTCCTACCGAGGTCCCGGGTTCGAATCCTGATGAAGACTAAGATTTTTAATTTCGGGACCTTTGGGTGCCTCTGAGTCACCTAGCTCTAATGGGTCGTTGTTCTGGCCACACGACACCCTCATTAACCGTAGTACACAGAAACAGATGACCTTTACATCATCTGCCCTAGAGATCGCAAGTTCTAAAATGGGAACATTAGTCTTGGGCTTCTTGTAAGGCTTAGGCTTCGTGTTAGGATTAGGGTTAGAGTTAGGATTAGGGTTAGAGTTAGGATTAGGGTTAGAGTTAGGATTAGGGTTAGAATTAGGATTAGGGTTAGGATTAGGGTTAGAATTACGGCTAGAGTTTGTGTGACGATATGTTTAAGCCAGATATGACGATATATTCAGAGACAGATGACAATGACGTCTTGGTTGATGTTATGATGTGATTGCGTTAATAAGATAATGCGTTTCTGATCTTATAGCTGTGAATAGTTCTCTAAATTACCGAATTCTCAAAAAATGCCGTGATGCCAGGTATACTACTTCAAAGTATAAACTCAAAACGGAAAGTGTCTTAATACAAATAATACAAATAAAAAAATACAAAAGCTTTTATTCTGGAACCTGGAATTACACTAGTAATATACACACTACGAAGTATTAGAGTTCAATTTAAATTCTTTTACTCTAGTCTCAAATTTCTCTCGAAACTGAATCTGCATGTCTTTAAAAACTACCTCTTGCACCCTTCTAGCAGCGTCCAAATTATTTTGAGAGATGAAATAAACTTGTCATTACTTGTCAACAACATAACACCATGACCTTGCGCTGGAAATTAAAAAAAAAATAAACTTAATGCAATAGCTGACGGGATAAGAAGTAGGTTTGGGGGTCGGGTAAAGGTTAAGTTCTACTGTAATCTCTTAATCATCGTCGCTAATATTTATAGGTCTGTGCTACTGTATATATTTGCCCCTGCTGTCTCTCTCTCTCTCTCTCTCTCTCTCTCTTTATCTCTTTCTCTCTCTCCCTCTCTCTCTCTCTCTCTCTCTCTCGCTCTCTCTCATCTCTCAAAAAAATGTACATCATTATTAACCAATGTTTTGTATTTCTACTTTTGGTCAGAATGTGATGACACCTGTGTCAATGCCTCGTGCGAGATACTCACCGGCAAGTGTTTGTTTTGTCCCAGTGGCTGGGGAGGAGAAAGGTGTTCAAGAAGTAAGACGAAACAGGGTTCAAACCCCATCTTCTGTTGACAGCTAGGTTACATTTCATGTAACGTAAAACCATTTTTTAAATGAGTCCCCCGTTATAAACATGATTGCTTTTTTTGTATGAGTGAATTATTATCTATTATTATTCTATTCAGTAGCGGTCTTAGGGGGTGGCAAGTGGAGCAACCATTGCGCCTGAAGGGGCCCTGCTATCGGAGATTGTATTGTCACAAAACCTGATCACTACATATTTTCCTAATAAAATCCGATTGGACTGTATAGAAACAAAGAAAAATTAACACAATTCATTTTTTTATCTCCTTAAAACCAGGCTAGATAAATGTTGTATTATCTGAATCAGAGTGTTACACCTACGTCCTTTGTTTTAGTTTCTAATTTGAACCAGAGTGTCTTGGCTTCTTACGTGAACCAGGGTGTTTTAATTTATTTAAAACAAGATGTTTTAACTCTTTTCTCCTTTCTTCATCAATCCAAAGGGTGTTACCCGTATATACTGAGCAGTGCATGTGATCTTTTTTCTTATACCACAAGTTTAGAACCTGCAGATCTGAGAGTGGTGTTTATCTTTAATAGTTTCCATTGGGCCGGCTGATCAATCTCAGCATTAAATGTAAACCCTGACAGACTCAGTTCTACATCAGTCTAGAGTGCAAGTATCATGTCAACCTGAGCTCACCGCCTGAACCCCCAATTAGCTCGGCATCAGTCGAATGTGTCAGACCAGGAACCTGAGGACACTACGTAAACGTTGGAACTGGGTGTTTAAACTATTCACTAAGTCTACTATTTTGAGCCAGGGTGTTTAAACTATTCACTAATTCTACTATTTTGAACCAGGGTGTTTAAACTATTCACTAATTCTACTATTTTGAACCAGGGTGTTTAAAGTATTCACTAATTCTACTATTTTGAACCAGGGTGTTTAAAGTATTCACTAATTATACTATTTTGAATCATGGTGTTTAAACTGTTCACTAAGTCTACAATTTTGAACCAGGGTGTTTAAACTATTCACAAAGTCTACTTTTTTGAACCAGGGTGTTTAAACTATTCACTAATTCTACTATTTTGAACCAGGGTGTTTAAAGTATTCACTAATTCTACTATTTTGAAACAGGGTGTTTAAAGTATTCACTAATTCTACTATTTTTAACCAGGGTGTTTAAACTATTCACTAAGTCTACTATTTTGAGCCAGGGTGTTTAAACTATTCACTAATTCTACTATTTTGAACCAGGGTGTTTAAACTATTCACTAATTATACTATTTTGAACCAGGGTGTTTTAAGTATTCACTAATTCTATTATTTTGAACCAGGGTGTTTAAAGTATTCACTAATTATACTATTTTGAAACAGGGTGTTTAAACTGTTCACTAATTCTACTATTTTGAACCACGGTGTTTAAACTATTCACTAAGCCTACTATTTTGAAACAGGGTGTTTAAACTATTCACTAATTCTACTATTTTGAACCAGAGTGTTTAAACTATTCACTAAGTCTACTATTTTGAGCCAGGGTGTTTAAACTATTCACTCATTCTACTATTTTGAACCAGGGTGTTTAAACTATTCACTAATTATACTATTTTGAACCAGGGTGTTTAAACTATTCACTAATTATACTATTTTGAACCAGGGTGTTTAAAGTATTCACTAATTCTACTATTTTGAACCAGGGTGTTTAAAGTATTCACTAATTCTACTATTTTGAAACAGGGTGTTTAAAGTATTCACTAATTGTACTATTTTGAACCAGGGTGTTTAAACTATTCACTAAGTCTACTATTTTGAGCCAGGGTGTTTAAACTATTCACTAATTCTACTATTTTGAACTAGGGTGTTTAAACTATTCACTAATTATACTATTTTGAACCAGGGTGTTTAAAGTATTCACTAATTCTATTATTTTGAACCAGGGTGTTTAAAGTATTCACTAATTATACTATTTTGAAACAGGGTGTTTAAACTGTTCACTAATTCTACTATTTTGAACCACGGTGTTTAAACTATTCACTAAGTCTACTATTTTGAAACAGGGTGTTTAAACTATTCACTAATTCTACTATTTTGAACCAGAGTGTTTAAACTATTCACTAAGTCTACAATTTTGAACCAGGGTGTTTAAACTATTCACAAAGTCTACTTTTTTGAACCAGGGTGTTTAAACTATTCACTAATTCTACTATTTTGAACCAGGGTGTTTAAACTATTCACTAATTATACTATTTTGAACCAGGGTGTTTAAAGTATTCACTAATTCTACT
Source organism: Biomphalaria glabrata (assembly GCF_947242115.1). Lineage (NCBI taxonomy): Eukaryota > Metazoa > Mollusca > Gastropoda > Planorbidae > Biomphalaria > Biomphalaria glabrata. Next base: position 11,788,244 of record NC_074726.1, on the reverse strand, counting down.
ATTTTGAACCAGGGTGTTTAAAGTATTCACTAATTATACTATTTTGAATCATGGTGTTTAAACTGTTCACTAAGTCTACAATTTTGAACCAGGGTGTTTAAACTATTCACAAAGTCTACTTTTTTGAACCAGGGTGTTCAAACTATTCACTAATTCTACTATTTTGAACCAGGGTGTTTAAAGTATTCACTAATTCTACTATTTTGAAACAGGGTGTTTAAAGTATTCACTAATTCTACTATTTTGAACCAGGGTGTTTAAACTATTCACTAAGTCTACTATTTTGAGCCAGGGTGTTTAAACTATTCACTAATTCTACTATTTTGAACCAGGGTGTTTAAACTATTCACTAATTATACTATTTTGAACCAGGGTGTTTAAAGTATTCACTAATTCTATTATTTTGAACCAGGGTGTTTAAAGTATTCACTAATTATACTATTTTGAAACAGGGTGTTTAAACTGTTCACTAATTCTACTATTTTGAACCACGGTGTTTAAACTATTCACTAAGTCTACTATTTTGAAACAGGGTGTTTAAACTATTCACTAATTCTACTATTTTGAACCAGAGTGTTTAAACTATTCACTAAGTCTACTATTTTGAGCCAGGGTGTTTAAACTATTCACTCATTCTACTATTTTGAACCAGGGTGTTTAAACTATTCACTAATTATACTATTTTGAACCAGGGTGTTTAAAGTATTCACTAATTCTACTATTTTGAACCACGGTGTTTAAACTATTCACTAAGTCTACTATTTTGAAACAGGGTGTTTAAACTATTCACTAATTCTACTATTTTGAACCAGAGTGTTTAAACTATTCACTAAGTCTACTATTTTGAGCCAGGGTGTTTAAACTATTCACTAATTCTACTATTTTGAACCAGGGTGTTTAAACTATTCACTAATTATACTATTTTGAACCAGGGTGTTTAAAGTATTCACTAATTCTACTATTTTGAACCAGGGTGTTTAAAGTATTCACTAATTATACTATTTTGAATCATGGTGTTTAAACTATTCACTAATTCTACTATTTTGAACCAGAGTGTTTAAGCTATTCACTAATTCTACTATTTTGAAACAGGGTGTTTAAACTATTCACTCATTCTACTATTTTGAACCAGGGTGTTTAAACTATTCACTAATTTCACTATTTTGATCTAGGATCTTTTTCCTATTCTCTAACTCGACTATTCTGAACCAGGGTGTGTAGACTGTATTGATGACGTCTGTGATCAGAATAATCTGACATGCCTGAAGGGCTGTGTAGGTGGACCCTGTTTTAATGGTAAGTTTAATACCAATCTTAATTTGAATTTCTAAATAAGACTATTTGCGACACTAAAGCTTTATTTTGATCACATATCACCTATTTCCTAAAAGAACCCCCAAAAAAATTATTTATAGGGTGCTCCCTTTTTAAACCTTTACCATTATATAGTTGCCCTTTCAGACCTTGCTGTGTATAGGGCAGGTGATATAAAAGTCATCTGTTTTTTGTGACCCACGGTTAACGACGGTGTCACGTGGCCTGTGGCCAGCACAACGACCAACCACCTTAACTTTTCCCCAACTAATGTCAGGTACCCATTAGAGCCTGGTGGACTCAGAGGCGCCCAAAGATCCCGAAATTAAAAATCCCAGTGCTCAGCGAGATTCGTCAGTGGGACCATCGTTTCGGTAGCCAACATCGCGTAGTCAGACGTATTACCGTAATTATGCGATAACAATATATTTAAAGTTGCTTCATGTTTAATTGAGTTTTATAAGCGTCGCTTATATTTCTACGTAAATCTAATATACATTACATCTAGATTCTAGACATAAAGTAGATCTAGTCTAGATCTTAAGACAGTCATGCCAAACATTGCGTTTGCGGGCCGCATGTGGCCACTTTGTAAGCGCCCGCTTGGCCACCTCAAGATTTATCAAATTAATGTTAAATTATTATGCGTTTTACATTCATCATAAATTTTCAGGTAAAATATTTACTTCGAAAATAATAGTAATAGGCCAAATAATAATAAAACGTAACAATTAACTTCATTTAATTTAGTTACTCTTTTTCTCGTAATTATTTTTCCACATTTCGATGGAATTCTTCATTTTGCTCAGTAATATTTCACTACCCTGTTATGATTAAGCCTCTATCTCTTTGTCGTTTGTTATCGGAAATAAACCAGCACTTGGCTTTGACACATAATTTGATCGGCAAGGATACTCCTCCTTATTACAAATACTCACCACAAGAGGTTCTTGAGTCTACGGATCATCTGCTGTACTGGGATAGGTCTATTTTGACTGACAAAACGGTAGATTGTAATCGTCCTGATCTGCTGCACATCGATAAAAAAGGAAAAAAAAAACGCTAGTATTATTGACATCGCGTACCGCTGTCTCATAATTAAAAAAAAAAAAGAGTTGGAAAAAAACACGAAAATATGGGAACCTTGGCTTGAAGATTATGCGTTTCTGGAAGTTATCTAAAACAACAATATACCCCATTGTTAAATCAACCAACGAGATAATAATCACTGATACCTTCAAGGCCCTTAACATTTCTAGGAAGATTCTCGTCGCCTGTCAGAGGGCGGTACTACTGCAGACCTGCCACATCACCTGAAAATCCCTCAGGTGGAAACTGTTAAAGAGACAACGATGAATTTTGTTTCTCTTTAACGAAACTCAATTCTGGCAGAGACAAAGAATGAATACTCGTTCGTCTCTAACATAATAATAATAATAATAGTAATAATAATAATAATAATAAACAAAGGGCTATCTAGCTAGATGTATTGAGACGAGATATCGATCTAGTTACTAGGACTGTTTAATGGTTCGTTTTGATATGTAATGCAGAACACTTCAATTATTATCCATCTTATATTTTTCACCGTAGAAACACGACAATATTCTCTAGCATTCTTTCCTTTCCCTCTGTATATACTATTATCTAATATTATCAGCATGCTGCATGAGGTTGTCATGTGGCCAGCACAACGACCAACCGCCTTGACTTTTCCCCAACTCATGTCAGGTACCCCTTAGAGTTGGGTGGACTTGGAGGCGCCCAAAGATCCCGATATTAAAAATCCCAGTCCCGTTACTGAAGCCAAGCGCTTTACCGCTCAACCGCCGCGCCACTGCTATATAGTTTAGTTCGAGATGTTTTCTATTGTGTTTTTTGTTTCCTCAACCAGTTCGTGTTTTGTTAATTTTTCCTCAGAGCGGAAGTCGTTTTCCCTCATGGTTCTTCTCACCACTTTACTGGTCGCTCTTTTTCTCTACGTATTCGTTGCGCTATTTCGTATAAAAGAGAGAAAGGATGATGATGATGACGACGACGACGACGACGATGATGATGATGACGACGACGAGGATGAGGATGAGGAAGAGGATAAGGATGTCAACTTTTTCTTTTTTTAAACCACCAGCAGGCCGTGCATCATGGTCGACCGCTGTCCGGACTGAGGTACTGCTCACGTTTCATTTGAAAATCTAATTCTAAGTCAAGAAATGATTGCACTTTTAAGTATTATCTCAGATTGAATCACTGTACATTATTGTTCATTATTGTACGGGGCGGGAAATTGTTCTAATCCTTTTTCGTTGATTAACTTCAACAACCGATAATTATCTCTCGGCCAGTAAATAAAAATTTTCATTTTCTGTAGACTTTGTAAGTTAAAAAAAAATCCTTTTAATATAAAATGGCATGCATTAATGTGACATGCATCCTAAATCACAGTGTTTGAAGCTTATTTGCATTGGGAACCCATGGGCAGACCAGTAAGGGGTCAATTCTTATTTCGTGTGAAAAAAAACTTTTTTTTTTTGTTTTTAGCAAGTGTTTTACGAAATATATAGAAACAATAAATAATTTTTTTTTTATATATCCTTATAGAAAATGATTTATTTGGTCATTTTTTATATTTTATGCAGGAATACTACTAACTTAATAGACGTTCTGGATACCAAGCATGTTGAAATATACATAATTGATATAAGCCTTATCTTAAGAGAGAATCTATCTGTACCCACAGGAACATGATTGTGCAGACCATCTGGTGATAATGAAATGCGCCCATGGGACGATGTATCTGAGAGCCTCACGCAAGGATTGCATAAAAAAAAAAAGAATATTCAAGTGCTACGTACCTATGAACTACACGCTGAACATTTTTACTCTGCAATATGGAGACAATGCCTTGCGTGTGTGGGGGTACAACCATGGACTAAAAACGCCGTATCTTACACTCATCTGCTTGCTATTAGCAAAGAACGTTGTCGTACCAGAGTGAGCTATTTACACAATGACTAGATTACAATTATTTCTTTTGTCTCCGAGTGGAGCGTAATACTTGACCAACAGGAAACTGTTCCCGACATTTCCATTACATCTTTGATTCCTTGATCTTCTCATTTCCATGTTGGTTTTGGTCTTTTAGTCCATCGCTTCCTTGGTGGGTTCCAGCGAGACCAATCGTTAAAGCAGGCCTCAACACTGACCAGCGGCGTGGCAACTAGCTATTGGTCTCCACTGCCCATAGGTTGTGACGTTGCAAGTCAGTGATTGGGCCTTCTTTGACGGTTACAGTCCAGAGCCTGTTTTGCAATATTTACTTATAGATTATTTTAGGTCACCAAATATTCTCTAAAAGCTTACAAAAAAAAAAACAAAGTTCGTGTCCTAATTCAAATGCATTTTTTTAAAGAACATAATAGATTGTTTATAGGAATAAAGAAGATCCTACATACTTCTCATAATCCTGCTGCCCTAGCAAAATGTGATGAGTTCTTGTCGCGATGTCTTGCTAACAAAATGTTATGGTTCATTAATGATTTTGTTCGTAGGACCTGGCCATACTTCATTAGTGTTGTGCGCTCTGGGGCAATCCCCTTGAATGAATGCTGTTACTGTCTTTAAGTTCTTTGAACTAGTACAACTCAGCTCGAGAACATCTCGAATTAAAAAAATAATAAAATCTTTACCTGAATGTTCATGTCATTAAAAAGCGACATATTCCATAATTTATCTAAGGATGTACAGAGACTCAACATTTCTTAAGACTATGTTTACTGTTTCATGTATACATTTTTCATGTCAATTAAACAAAATATTTGCTGCATGGATTAGTGTTCATTTTTTTTATTACCTACTGGATTTGAGAAAGACTCGAAAATAATTTGCTATATATGTTTTGATAATTTGTTTGTTTGTTTGTTTATTTACAACATTTTATATGTTTGTAATTTTTGTTTGTTAAAAACGTTTCTTGTGTTTCTTCGTTCTCTTTTCAACCATAAACCCATACAGTGGGGTTAACAATCAGCCATAAACCCATACAGTGGGGTTAACAATCAGCCATAAACCCATACAGAGAGGTTAACGATCAGCCATAAACCCATACAGTGGGGTTAACAATCAGCCATAAACCCATACAGAGAGGTTAACGATCAGCCATAAACCCATACAGTGGGGTTAACAATCAGCCATCAACCCATACAGTGGGGTTAACAATCAGCCATAAACCCATACAGAGAGGTTAACGATCAGCCATAAACCCATACAGTGGGGTTAACAATCAGCCATAAACCCATACAGTGGGGTTAACAATCAGCCATAAACCCATACAGAGAGGTTAACGATCAGCCATAAACCCATACAGTGGGGTTAACAATCAGCCATAAAGCCATACAGTGGGGTTAACAATCAGCCATAAACCCATACAGAGAGGTTAACAATCAGCCATAAACCCATACAGAGAGGTTAACAATCAGCCATAAACCCATACAGAGAGGTTAACGATCAGCCATAAACCCATACAGTGGGGTTAACAATCAGCCATAAACCCATACAGAGAGGTTAACAATCAGCCATAAACCCATACAGAGAGGTTAACGATCAGCCATAAACCCATACAGTGGGGTTAACAATCAGCCATAAACCCATACAGTGGGGTTAACAATCAGCCATAAACCCATACATTGGGGTTAACAATCAGCCATAAACCCATACAGAGAGGTTAACGATCAGCCATAAACCCATACAGTGGGGTTAACAATCAGCCATAAACCCATACAGAGAGGTTAACGATCAGCCATAAACCCATACAGTGGGGTTGTCACAGTCTTAGTTGACATTGCATGATCTTAAGTTCACGTAATGTTAATAGTTTAAAAGACACGTGGAATTCCTGATGTAGAAAACAGGAAGTAGAGTGAACAAAGTTGACTTTGAGTCAAGTCAGTAAGGTCTTTCTCCCGGTACAGGAAGGTTGGACGTCTCTTCCTGGACTGGTGTATATATATGTATATAGCATGAAAGTCGATGGACTAATGATTGTTGATTAATAATATTTGAGAGTTGATTTCATAATGTGCTTATTGGATATTAAGGTATTATTCGTATTTCAATGGATATCTATAGTTGAAGCTCCAGTGTCACTAGTAGTAATTGTTCTTATTGTTACCCGCTGAGATGCGGACGGGATTGATACTTTTGATACCGCTGTTATGCGGATAGGATTATTATTTCTTGACTTGTAGCACTAACAAGGAGTGCAGTATATTATTATTATGTTGTAAATAAACTTCATGTTGTCTGCTGAACGGACTTGAGTCAGTCGTATAGTGTTTGTCTCGTCACGTGTCTAGAGTACTTCAGGAAGTAAGAACCCAGTATTACACCATTCAATCAGTCTCTAATATTCAACGTTCATCTACATTTTTGGTAGCCAGTATGTTGTGTGCTAGACACGCACGGACTCAAAACTCAAACACCACTCAAGCGAAACCAGTCACAAGTATTCAAGTAGATCATCATTGAACTAACCTGAGCTTGCACTTTTTCACCGGTTGACCTGACCCGTATTTACTAGAGTCCACTTTATCATTGACCAATTCGAACTTAACATCAATAGCTTGTATATTTTAAACCTGGTCAATGCTTATTTCTCCACTATTGTCGACATCTTGAGATTTAGCACGGCGTGACATCACCATCGGCAGAAACCGAAGACAGCTGATACATTTGTGTGGGTGAAAAACTCAAGGCGTCGCTCGAAGACAGATGATACATTTGTGTGGGTGAAAAACTGAAGGCGTCGCTCGAAGACAGCTGATAGATTTGTGTGGGTGAAAAATTCAAGGCGTCGCCTGAAGACAGATGATACATCGTTTCCACGTGAGCGCTCGTCACCAACTTTTGACACGCTCTTGCATTGTCGAGGTTTCACCTTACATTGCTATACAGAAGGTCCTCCATTTAGACCTCTGTTCACTTATGGTCATTCTAATTTTTCAGAGACTTCACATATTTGGATTATCTAAGCTGAAGTTTTCCACTTAAGTACTGTTGGATTATTTATACGAATGTTCAAGTACTTTTGGATTATTGATCTTTGACGTTGAAGTTGGACTAACTTGTACCTATTGGCGCTCTCCTGGTCATCGTTGTACGCCGAAGAAATAACACGTGCCTGCATTACTACACTTACCTCTTGGATTATCTTATTGGATTATTTGGACTACCTGTTGGACTTGTGTTAATTGTAAAGGTCAAGCGGAAATATTTTTTGACATTACTTGAGCATTTGAGCCATCTTATGGCATATGACTGGATTATGTTACTACTACTTTGATGCTCACATTGATGTGTATTCTCAATCGGATTACTTAGTTAACTTACCCATGGATTATTATTGAACTACTTAAGCTGTATTTGTATTTGACAAGCTACAAGAGAGGATTAATCTACGTCAGTCTACAAAAGAAAGCCTGTAAGTTATAATTAAGGATTGAATATATTCATTTGATTAATAAAGTACATCGATTTTGCTGTGGTATAGCAGTAATTGAAGTTGATTATATATAGAGTTAGTGATTGATAACTCTTGGAACCATATTAAATTGTTTTTCATTTTTGATATTTGTTACCTTAAAGGGCGGTCGGCGTGGGTCTGTCTTATGTTTTGAGACTGAAGCGGCACAATTTATTTGTTCCGTTCCATTTCACTTCATCTGATAGGGATCTTTAGGGATTTTCTTTTTGTTCTCCTAGTCCTAATAAGGTCCGAGTAGACCAGCCTTGTTCGGTAGGGACTTCTAGATCATTTAGAAATTTTTTGTTTAGTCGTATATAGTTATGTTTGTACAATCGTAGTGTGATTTCTTTTCGTATTCATATTGTTTGTTTGTGTAAGTCTTGTATTTACATATCTGTGATTCTCCTGTCAAAGTCTTCTATTTATTGATTTCTTTTAAAGCAGACTGTATTGTTATCTATATTGTTTTTGTGTTCGTCACCTATCCTTTAATTTATCTCTTTATTCTCTTATTAATTTAATTTTTTTTCATTTCATTTTTTCACTGCACATATAACATGTTACAATCGCATATTTGAAATATTGTGTATATATATACTATCACTTGAATTAGAGCTTTATTTTTTGAGCTCATGTACATATTTTGTGTTGATACATTTTGACACAACACTTGTCATTATTGATTACTCATCCATTGAATCTATTGATGCCATATTCTACATATAACTTTGATTGTATTAGTACACATGACACTTCAGAAGGTCATGTGTTCACATTTTTGCAAATGTGTAAATTATTTTTCATACGAGTCCATTTGAACAGCACTCAGTCATATTAGAACCTGAGTATGTGACACTATTTATTGAAATGTATTTTTCATCTTTTCAAATGTACATAACCTTTGTAAATTGTATAGATATGATTGTGACGTTGATCTTCACTGATGAATTTATTTTTTCCCACATATCATTTTTGAAGACTATTTGAGCTTAATTCGAGGCTTCAAACGATATACTTAATGAGAATGCAAACAATGATTTTTTGAAAGAATATTGTATTGATATGAGAAGTATTGGAGCATTATTCATGGCTCCTGAAGTAATATATTTGATAGTGTGTGATGTAGACACTGATTTTTTGAGAAGATTGTATTTAATATGAGAAAAATTTTGGAGCATTATTGATGGCTCGTGAAGTAGTATATTTGATAGTGTGTGATGTAGACACTGATTTTTGAGAAGAATATTGTATTGATATGAAAACTATTGGAGCATTATTGATGGCTCGTGAAGTAATGTATTTGATGTGTGACGTAGACACTGATTTTTTGAGAATATTGTATTGATATGAAAACTAATGGAGCATTATTGATGGCTCGTGAAGTAATATATTTGATGATGTGTTGTAGACACTGATTTTTTGAGAAGAATATTGTATTGATATGAGAAAACTAATGGAGCATTATTGATGGCTCGTGAAGTAATACATTTGATGATGTGTTGTAGACACTGATTTTTTGAGAAGATTGTATTTAATATGAGAAGTATTGGAGCATTATTCATGGCTCCTGAAGTAATATATTTGATAGTGTGATGTAGACACTGATTTTTTGAGAAGAATATTGTATTGATATGAGAAAATTATTGGAGCATTATTGATGGCTCATGAAGTAATATATAAGGTGTGATGTAATCACTGATTTTTTGAGGAGAAGATTGTATTTAATATGAGAAACTAATGGAGCATTATTGATGGCTCGTGAAGTAATATATTTGATGATGTGTTGTAGACACTGATTTTTTTGAGAAGATAGTATTTAATATGAGAAATTTATTGGAGCATTATCAAGGGCTCAAAGCAATATATTTGATATATGATGTAAGCACTGATTTTTTTGAAAGAACATTGTACTTGATTCATGAAGACTATTGGAACAATATTAATGGCTCAAAGTAATATATTTGATTTTTGAAAAGAACATTGTATTTGATTGATGAAGACTATTAGAGCACTACTAATGGCTCGAAGTAATATATTTGATGTTACATAATGTGAAAAGCTGATTCACTTTTTTGAGAGAGGATTGTAACTTATACATTTGTTAAAGCAACTTGAGCTCACAGCAAGACATATGAGCCAAATGAATATCATGATAACGATCTTCATGCTTTAATATGCTTATGACTTTGATGATTTAAATATGTTCCTCATAAATCATCATTAAAGAATATATTTTCTTGACTTTCATGATTTAGTAGAATTGTCAAAACATTGCCATTATTTTCGTACACAAACCATTGAGACAACAATATTTTTTCATTTGACCATGCAACCATTGTCAGTATTTTTTCATTTAACCATGTAACCATTGTCAATATTTTTCATCTGATTATGTAACCTGATGGGATAAACTAAGTATATTTGTATACGAGCATTTTATGGCTGCTCATTATTTGTAAAATTAATATTGAAAGCATTCTTTTGATAAATTGAGAATTTACTTTGAAATTTTGTGTAAAAAACTAAAACAAGACAACTTTCTTTTTCAAATAATGTTGACAATTATGAGTACTGTCTACACAGACAAATATTTTTTCAAATACTGTAAGATCAAATGAGACCATCTATTAGTCTCATCAAATTTTTTGATAGCCTGATAAGACATGTGCAAGAGAATATAGCAAACATTGTACATTTGTATAGATTTTTTTTCTCTCAAAAGATGAGACTATACATATAATAGTATTATTTCTTAAATTTTAAAAGATTTTTTCAAAATCTTTTTTTGAGGGAAAGGGCGTAATGTCACAGTCTTAGTTGACATTGCATGATCTTAAGTTCACGTAATGTTAATAGTTTAAAAGACACGTGGAATTCCTGATGTAGAAAACAGGAAGTAGAGTGAACAAAGTTGACTTTGAGTCAAGTCAGTAAGGTCTTGCTCCCGGAACAGGAAGGTTGGACGTCTCTTCCTGGACTGGTGTATATATATGTATATAGCATGAAAGTCGATGGACTAATGATTGTTGATTAATAATATTTGAGAGTTGATTTCATAATGTGCTTATTGGATATTAAGGTATTATTCGTATTTCAATGGATATCTATAGTTGAAGCTCCAGTGTCACTAGTAGTAATTGTTCTTATTGTTACCCGCTGAGATGCGGACGGGATTGATACTTTTGATACCGCTGTTATGCGGATAGGATTATTATTTCTTGACTTGTAGCACTAACAAGGAGTGCAGTATATTATTATTATGTTGTAAATAAACTTCATGTTGTCTGCTGAACGGACTTGAGTCAGTCGTATAGTGTTTGTCTCGTCACGTGTCTAGAGTACTTCAGGAAGTAAGAACCCAGTATTACACCATTCAATCAGTCTCTAATATTCAACGTTCATCTACAGGGGTTAACAATCAGCCATAAACCCATACAGTGG
>NC_074726.1:11324469-11416969 GCF_947242115.1 Biomphalaria glabrata | reverse complement strand
AAAGGTCAGACCAATATTCTTTTGCAAAAAAAGTCAGTCTTATTCTAAAAAGGTCAGCCTTTTTTTTATTTTTTGCTTAAAAGCTCAGAGATCTTCTCCTAAAAAGGTGAGATCTCTTCTTTTGCTGATCTTCTAATAAGGTCAGAGATCTTCTAATAAGGTCAGAGATCTTCTAATAAGCTCAAAGATCTTCTAATAAGGTCAGAGATCTTCTAATAAGCTCAGAGATCTTCTCCTAAAAAGGTGAGATCTCTTCTTTTGATGAAAAGGTCAGAGATCTTCTTATGAGGTCAGAATTCTTGTTTTGTGGAAAAAATCTGAAATATTCTCCTTAAAAGGTCAGACTTATTTTTCTTTTGCTGAGAAGTCAAAACTCTTCTTTTGCTAGAAATTTATCTAGAAATATATTTCTCCTGAAAAACTCAGTGCTTTTTTTTCGCTTCCTCAAAACTATGATCTTGACCAAGAAGAATCGTAGCTAGATTGCGTCGAGCAGATGTGAAAGACCTGGGCTGAAAATACTGAAGTACAAATTTTAAAAAAAAATTGTTTAGGCGTTTTCTATCCCTCAGCTAGTGCCGACTTTGCAGCCTAAAAGTCTAAGTGAGTACGAAATAAGGCGAAAGTCAAACGTTATTTGCTCAAATAAAGTCTTTTGAGAGCAATCGTAATTTTTGTTTGGGGACTGGGGCGGGGGGGGGGGGGAGAGAAGAAATGGAAGGTACAGATAAGCACCTTGGAAGAAAGGATTTTATAATTTCGTTTAAAAGATAATTTGATCAGGTGTTAGTTTCAATTAGAGGAAAGAAAGGAGGTTTACTTGGGTTTTTTTTTTTTATCCTCCAACAGATTTTATTGCACCTTGCACCTTTACCAAATATTTTGACTAAATAACATGTAACTCTTTTTCTCCTAATTAACGATTTCATTGTTGATTTGACCCCATAAAATTAAATTAATTTTTGGTTTATAAACTTGTATGTGTGTGTTTATATAAAAAGAGCATACATTTTCTTATAATTCTATACCAAATGTAATGTTTTCTGAACACAAACAAAAATTTTTGTAAAGTTTAATCATAACAGGGTAGTATTTCCAAATGTGATAAATGAAAAATTCTGTCAGAACGTGGAAAAATAATTACGGAGATAAAAAGAGTTAAAATGCCAGAAGTAGGCATACCTTTGTATAAGGAGAATTTAGGCTTTCCTTCAGTCGAGAAGCGACTATGGATCATCACATGGAAATGAGATGAATGCCTGGGCATTAGCTGTAGTCGGAATGATGTCGCCCACATATCAGTTCCCTCATTTCCACACAGCCGATATATCCAGAGGAGCCTCAAGTACCAATACAGTTTAGGATCAGCGGCGTTGCAGGCTCTGCCAGGGTGTAACACCGAGTGCTGCAAACTGCCAAAGGATTGCCAGCTTCTGATTTTCCCTCATGGTTAATTCCTGAAGCCTTTCACATGATTGGGTACAGATACAAGACAGGAGAAGTTTGAATTCAAGAGTTTTCCTATCTCCTGGGTGGGTAGCCAGCCAAAGCTAACGAGCCCCTTCTGCTGTTAATGAAAACAGTTCAGCCGGACTCAATATCTGAGCCACACGCAAAGGCTAGGTGCTGTATTGAGACGCATTTTATCAGGAAGCATTTTATCGGTAATGGAGTGCTTATATCCATTACTACTTCCGGCGATGACAACCTTGCGGAACCTGAGGAGCAGTTCCTATACACAATTATTGATTTAAATATTGTAGCATTATAGATGGCAGGCATACTGGCAAGTGTATATTGTTTGACCTTTATGACATATGTGGACTAATTATTAGTGACTACTAATTTGGGTGTGTGGTTGTTTATATATGCGTAGGTGTAACGTTATCAACTGGTAAAACTACGATCTATTTAAAGGTTTGTAGTTTATTAACAAAGTTAGTTACTACGCAATGCTAAACAATGAGTTTGAAATTTTTATTGTGTTGTTGTTTGTACGGTGACAAAAAGAAATCACCAAAATTACACTTTTATTACAAATAGGTTTTACATTTTAGAGATAAATTTTATTTTGTATTTACTTCTCCAAGTCTTAGTCCGATGTATAACCTCGGTATTAATCTTTAACCTTAACCAGATAGTTATGACATCTGTTCATTGCACATTTATTTCAAAGTCTAAATAGCTTAAATCAATGATGCCCAAAGTACGGCCCGCGGGCCAGATCCGGCCCGCGATGTAGTTCCATCCGGCCCGCCGAAACGTCGGCACAAAAAGTAGAAAATCCTCCCCTCTTAAAAGAAGTTGTAAATGTATCTTTACCTTCGTTAGGGCCCTCACTTTTTTCTGTGATGGATTGATACCATGACCTTTAACAAGTGTGCGATTATGAGTATGAAATGGGACTCTGAATGTAGAATCTACCAGGAAAAGTGAATGGATCTTTTTTTCGAGGAACACGATAATAAGCCAACATATTTGTTTTGTAAAGAAAGTCTAGCTGTTTCAAAAACAACAACAAATACAGCGGCATTCTAAAAGAAATATGAAGGCCTTCTTGGTTTGAGCCACGTCTAAAAGATAGGTTAAACTACGCCTACAGATTGGAGGACCTATGAGAATATTTACCGAAAAGAGACAAGAAAATAAGTAGGTGGTAAAGGTAGCTAAAATGTTACTCACATTTTAAGTAGAGAAATGAAACCCATTTTAACTTTTAAGACTCGTAAAAATGATAGACTTTAACTATCCCATTAATTAATGTAAGTACTAAATCCAATAGTTTCAGGTGAATTTCGGTTTCATTTTTCGTACCTTTTTGTTGATGTGGCCCGCGACACGCGTTTCGAAAGTCAAATTGGCCCGCAGGTCGAATAAGGTTGAGCATCACTGCCTTAAATAATCCATCCTACCAAATAAATCACATGGAGGCGTGGCTAGGGATGATGTCAGCTGGTGCGGTAAAAGTTTGCTGCCAACAAACATAGTCAAATTTAATTTAATTGAAGTCAAAAAAATGCAAGTGTATAAGAATAAACGTGAATAAAAGAACAGTGGAATAGCCGCGAAGAGATATAGGAATTTAAGTTTATTACTATTTGTTGTCAAGTAACTCAACTATAGTTTCATTACTTCTTTCATTATAAATGTCGTCATCAATATTAATAGTTTTCAAACCATGACCCGTGGGCCACAACTGAGTTATTGAGCCCCATCGAAACATTTTACAAATCTTATATTAACTCACCCCGTCTGTCTGTCTGTCTGTCTTACTATTTGATTTTTTAACACTTTTTTTTCTCCCACTTCCCATTATCGGATCAAGTTGAAGTTTCACACAATTATTCGTAATCGATGATAAATCAATGAACCTCATCACCAATCGTAAACAAGCAATATTTCGCCACGTGGTTCTCTATATCTTCTCTACAAATTACGCAATCCATAAAGGCTGTCACGAGATACGTAATTTTCATTTTTTTTAATCAATATTATCACGTGGCTAAATGTTTGTTTACGATTGGTGAATAAGGTCCATTGAACGAATTATTCAATTATCTAATCAAGTAGAGACAATTAATTAATTTTGTTTCATAACTAAAATGCGGCTTTCCTTTACTCAATATAAGCTTTGCTTGTTCTCTATTGCTTATAGTGCTTAATAAAGTCTTAGAGGTTTGGTTTCATTGGAATCGACGACATTTTTATGATGTTGCGATCGTGTCACGTGTCACGTGTTTCAATAACGTATGCGACCTCGAAGTGGATAGAAAAGCTGGACATCACTGGATTATATACATTTATTTTTTTTAGGATTTCAAAAGAGACTTTGTTAAAAAGCTTTTCTCACAACCATCTAGGATAACGTCTAGGATAATATCGAGGATAATGTCTTGGATAACATCTAGGATAATATCAAGGATAACATCTAGGATAACATCTAGGATAAAATCTAGCATAATATCAAGGATAACATATAGGATAACGTCTAGGATAACATCTAGGATAACATCTAGAATAATATCAAAGACGACATCTAGGATAACGTCTAGGGTAACATCTAGGATAACAAAGAGGGAGGTGTGAGAGGGAGGGAGGGAGCTAGGAAAACGTTGTGCAAGATGCTCAAAGGAGGCGAGGTGGCTGGGCGGTAAAGCGCTTGGCTTCCGAACCGGTAGACCCGAGTTCGAATCCTGGTAATTTCGGGATCTTTGGGCGTCTCTGAGTCCACCTAGCTCTACTGGCTACCTGACATTAGTTGGTGAAGACTAAAGCGGTTGGTTGTTGCGCTGGCCACATGACACCCTCGTAAACCGTAGGCCACAGAAAGACCTTTAATTCATCTGCCATAAAGAACAGAAGGTCTGAAAGGGGAACTTTACTTTTTTTCTTTAAGATGCCAATAAGTTCTTAGTCCTCCACTACCTGCAGAGCAGAAGTTGCCAGAAGGTGATAATTTCGAGTCTTCCCAGGTAGTTGTTTTTTTCTTCTGTATGTCGAGGGTATCACCGTATCAGAGGCTCTTTGTTGGAGTCGCTCTAGTAAAAGTTCAAAAGCCTCATCCGAATCGTTTAAAAAACAGAATAAATAAAAATAAATAAAAATAAGGAGTTTCAAAGTTACGCCATTCGCTCTCTACCTCATTCTAAGTTTCTAAGCTGGAATGTTTTTAAATTGTACATTTCTGAAATCTCTGTGAGAGTAACATCTAGAGAATTTGTTTCGTTTCTATTAAGTCTGAAACAATTTTTAAAAAACTTTCAAGTTCCTGCAGACGGCTGTAATCTCTTTGAGAGTTCTCTCCCTTGGCACTACATGCAACCTGCCTGAAACTCCTTTTGAAAGAAGAAAAAAAAGCGAGCGAGAGAAACTAAGAGGAGATGACAGGGCGAGGAGAGAGCGAGAGAAAGAGAGAGGGAGAAACGATTCCGAGCGGGTACTGGATTGGAGGGAAAAACAAGGAAAAAAATGAAAGGGGGGGGGAGTGGCTATTAAGGAGCAGAAATATCTGATAACTGCTTTCTTTGAAGTTCTTTTAAGCGGGTGAGAGGCTCTCAAATAATAGATGAGTGCTTTTTGAAAAAGTTTCTTGTGTAGTAGAAGTTTCAAAGGCATGGAGTTGGATGTTAGAAGAAAGTTTGACGTCTGCTATGGCAATGATCGAGCTGGGTTTTTCTTTTCTTGAGCATTCAGAGCAGCATAAGATCTGGGTTTCTTTTTTTTTTATTTCAAACTTAGTTCTTTAATTTTATTTTACAAACGAAAACGAAATGAAGGTTTCATGTTGAGGGAGAGAGTGTGTAGCTATGAGTGTGTGTGTGTAAGACTGTATTAGAGTGAGAGTAATTGTGAAAGAATATGCATGTGTGTGTGTGTGAGAGAGAGAGAGACAGTGTGAAGGAAAGAAAATATATGTGCGTGTATGTTTGTTGGAGAAAGACTTATTCTGTGAGAGATATTGTGTGTTCGTGAAATAGTTTGTGTGAGAGCTAAATTAAGTGAGTGGGAGACAAAGGGAAAATACGTGAGAGAGAAAGGAAGAGTACTTGAGAGAGAAAGGAAGAGTACTTGAGAGAGAAAGAAAGAGTACTTGAGAGAGAAAGAAAGAGTACTTGAGAGAGAAAGAAAGAGTACTTGAGAGAGAAAGGAAGAGTACTTGAGAGAGAAAGGGAGAGTACTTGAGAGAGAGAGGGAGAGTATGTGAGAGAGAAAGGGAGAGTATGTGAGAGAGAAAGGAAGAGTACTTGAGAGAGAAAGGGAGAGTATGTGAGAGAGAAAGGAAGAGTACTTAAGAGAGAAATGAAAAGTACTTGAGAGAGAAAGGAAGAGTACTTGAGAGAGAAATGGGGAGTACTTGAGAGAGAAATGGGGAGTACGTGAGAGTGAAATGAAGAGAGTGAAATGAAGAGTACGTGAGAGAGAGAAGGGAAGAGTACGTGAGAGAGAGAAGGGAAGAGTACGTGAGAGAGAGAAAGGAAGAGTACTTGAGAGAGAATGGGAGAGTACGTGAGAGACTATGCGAGAGACAGAGATACTTTATGCACTTGTGAGAGAGTTTGTGTGTGTATGTGTTTAGAGACTAGTAATGTGTGCGAAAGTGACAATTTGTGCGTTTTTCTGAGTGAAAATGTCTGTGTGTGTATATAAGAGAGAAATATATATTTTTATATACAGAGAGAGAGAGAGCACTTTACTTTTAGAAAGAGATTGTTGAACAAGGGAGTGTATAAGGAATAAGGGACTATGATAGTTTCTATTGAGACCCCCCAGTTTCGAAGCCTAGTTCTTGACTACTAAGCCACCATGCCCCAACTAGAGTTATTATATGTGTTTATTATGCGATTCAAGTTTGTAATAAAATATTCATTTGTTTTTAAAATAGATAAAGTTAGTTTAATACCACTTCACGAATCTCCGGCATACCTCTGGATATTGCGTTGCCAGGGTTACGTGTAGCACTACGAGAAGCAGACGCTTGTAATCACTGGATAATACCAGCTCCACCTTTATTAGCTATAATACTTGGCAGAGGTGAGGGGTGGGAGTGTATTGTGTAATCAAAAAAACAACAACTGTATTAACAGCACCAGCAGCAATTACAAGACCAACCAAATGTCGAATTATGTTCATATGTACATCTGTCAAAGTTTATTAGGAAATAAAGATAGTTACTACATCGTGCAGGACGGCAGGGGGATAACGCGGAGGAGGGCGACGATCATTAAAGCTGACACCATCCAAAATCAATTGACATATTACAAGTGAAAGGCGATAAGACGTGGGCGCGTTAGCCTTTGGTTACATAGACAGGGCCGGATTTACCTATGTGCAACACCAAAAGCTAGAGCTTAGCCACGTTCCGCCTCCAGAAATATTTAACACTGATACATAATATCTGGACTTATAAGAGGTCCCGTAACTCAAATAGCTAAGTGCCATTTCAGCCTGAATACGGCACCGTTAGAAGAATAGAAACAGCTTTTTTCTTCTGTTGTTCTGGTCTCTCACCTCTCTCTAAGAGCCGCCCCTGATTCAATGTCTGTTACAATATGGCTGTTAAAGATCAAGGAACAACACGAGCTCCACCTGTAAAAACTCCGAGCTTGTAGCGCATAATTAAGATGTAAGCGTAATTATCCTTGTCGCGAACATTTAGCGGTATGCCTGATGTCGTGTGGCCCACCAGTCAGGACCCACCCTTAGACCTCGCCACGGCGACGGACCGAGTAGGAAGTGTCATGAAAAATAAAATGGCAGTTGTATGTTACACTAGAAAGTAGAACAGCTCTCTTTATATATGGAAACGTATCTTGAACTATCTTCAACTTATCTATCAAATACTTCCATTGTTCGTCTTATTTCACTGTCCACACTTGTAAATACGTGGTCCACAAATGTACTTAATAAGGCCCTCGATTGTACTTAAAATATATACCATTGTACTTGTATAACTTACCAATGTTACCATGCTCAAAAAACATTTACCATTGTACTTGTATAACTTACCAATGTTACCATGCTCAAAAAACATTTACCATTGTACTTGTATAACTTACCAATGTTACCATGCTCAAAAAACATTTATCATTATACTTGTATAACTTACCAATGTTACCATGCTCAAAAAACATTTACCATTGTACTTGTATAACTTACCAATGTTACCATGCTCAAAAAACATTTATCATTGTACTTGTATAACTTACCAATGTTACCATGCTCAAAAAACATTTATCATTGTACTTGTATAACTTACCAATGTTACCATGCTCAAAAAACATTTATCATTGTACTTGTATAACTTACCAATGTTACCATGCTCAAAAAACATTTATCATTGTACTTGTATAACTTACCAATGTTACCATGCTCAAAAAATTTACTTTTATTTATTTTCTTGCATCAGTGGAAAAACAATACAAAAGTCTCAATGAAGTACATTCTCAGATGATCATTCTGTCGCATTTAATAAATAAATCTATTTCGAACCCCTTCAACCCAAACGCTAACTTTTGACCTTCGTACAGTACATATTTAGGCATATCTCTATATAACTATCGTACCGTAAAACCAAATAGCTACTTGCTAAACCAAAAATTCGCGTCTATTTTTCAATTTCATACCAACGTTCTGCCTACATTAACGCAAATCTACCATTATAAAAAGAAAATAAAAATATTTTTATTGTCCTTTTATTTAGGCAGTAATGTACCAAAAAGCACCTTGAAATAAAAAAAAAAATTGTCCCGCAAATGAGACCGCAAGGTGGCGCGTAGTCGCGAGAGTTGAACGCAGTTTATGGCTTCGACATCTTAAGACGCTACGAGGAGGCCGCGGGCGCCTGAACAGGGCGTCATGCGTCGCTTGTTGCTTGTAAGTCACTGGGAAGAACGGACTAAGAAAAACGAAAACAAAAAAGGGAGGGGGTGGGGAGAAATGCCAAATAGTGACAAAAAAATATTTTGTGGGAAAAATGTCGAATTAAATTTAGCCTTATGATAAAATAATTTTGTTTCCCAATAATTAAATCTAGATCTAGATCTACATCGTTCTAGACAGTTCTTCCCAATTTTGTGACGGATTTATTTTTACACATCTGAACGCATCATATTTGTAAAAGTAAAGTTCCTCTTGCAGACCTTGCGATCTATGGGGCAGATGATGTGAAGGTGATCTGTTTCTGTGGCCCACGGTTAACGAGGGTGTCATGTGGCCAGCACAACGACCAACCGCCTTTACTTTTCCCCAACTAATGTCAGGTACCCACTAGAGCTGGGTGGACTCAGAGGCGCCCGAAAATAAAAAACAGTCTTCACCAGGATTCGAATCCGGAACCCTCGGTTCAGAAGCAAAGGCTTTACCACTCAGCCACCGCGCCTCCATCATGTTTGTACATTTGGGAACACTTGAACTATTAATTCTCGTATATGTGTTAATTTTTACAATTCAAGTCACTCTTTCATGGAGGGTGGACGCTTATCTCAAAATTGGCTCTAACGATTTTCCTAAGAATTTAACAGTAGGTGTTTATAGCTGAGAAAAAATTTACTAGCACGTTGGCCACATGGGGAAAACTCTAGTTCGACCGTTAAGATTTTTCAATCTAAAAACTAAATAAATCTTAATTTGGCTGGAGACAAAATCTAGGTCTAGATCCGATATCGATTTTTGAAAGGACTATCGCGTTCGACAATTTACTGATTCTCAAGAACTTAATAAATAAATGTTCTGGAAAATTTATTGCATCGTCTTCTAAGTCTAGATGCTTATCATTTGAATAGTAAAAGGTGTACTGGATCTATACATTCGCCTAACCAGGATTCTTTCTCGAGGAGAAAGGGAGAAGAGGGCGGAGTAAAAAAAAATCTTTTATTTCTAACATTCATCCATTTTTAAGAGTAAAACAAACAAACAATCGCTCAATCAGTTGGTAAAGGAGGAATTATCTTTAAAAAAATATATTTAAAATGTTTTTCTTGTTTAATAATAAGTCTGGACTTTGTATGATAAGTCTGGGCTTTGTATGGCAAGTCTGGGCGTTGTATGATAAGTCTGGGCGTTGTATGATAAGTCTGGACTTTGTATGATAAGTCTGGGCTTTGTATAAGTCTGGGCTTTGTATGATAAGTCTGTGCTTTGTATGATAAGTCTGGGCTTTGTACGATAAGTCTGGGCTTTATAATAATGTCGTTTTCACTTGATTAATATCAAATTTGTATGCAAAACAGCAAATACAACAGAATTTGTTTAAAAAAAACAACAACAACAAAAAAACACAAAGAAATCCTTGGCTCTCCACTTGTCAGCATGTCGCGCCATCTTAGGAGGCGCGTCCAATGTCTTAAGAAACGCTGCTTTAGCCTTACAGTCATTCGGTCTCTGTGCCCTAGCCTTACAGTCATTCGGTCTCTGTGCCCTAGCCTTACAGTCATTCGGTCTCTGTGCCTTAGCCTTAAAGTCATTTGGTCTCTCTGCCCTAGCCTTACAGTCATTCGGTCTCTCTGCTCTAGCCTTACAGTCATTCGGTCTCTGTGCCTTAGCCTTACAGTCATTCGGTCTCTGTGCCTTAGCCTTACAGTCATTCGGTCTCTGTGCCCTAGCCTTACAGTCATTTGGTCTCTGTGCCCTAGCCTTACAGTCATTCGGTCTCTGTGCCTTAGCCTTAAAGTCATTTGGTCTCTCTGCCCTAGCCTTACAGTCATTCGGTCTCTCCCAACTTCATCGTTAACTGCCCGCCTCTTCAGTACTGGATCTGCTCTAACCGACTTTTTATCTTACTTTTCAGATATCCGCGAGGCGGCCTTCGTGTACGCCAGCACAGCGGCAGGGGTGGTGTACGCTGTGACCAACGCCTGTAGCACGGGGCTCCTACACCAGTGCACCTGCGACCACAGCGTCAGGGACAGGAGCACGGACGGGGAGTGGGAGTGGGGAGGCTGCGGAGACAACGTGGAGTACGGCTACCGGAAGTCCAGGGAGTTCATGGATGCCCGGAAGAGGAAGCAGAGGGGCGACTTCACGGCAATGATTCAGCTCCATAACAACGAGGCTGGCCGTTTGGTGAGGAAATACGCCTTCATTTTGGAATTAGTTGATACTAGACATACATTAATATACAGTTAGATAGGAATTAGTTGATACTAGACATATATTAATATAGTTAGATAGGAATTAGTTGATACTAGATATATATTAATATAGTTAGATAGGAATTAGTTGATACTAGACATATATTAATATACAGTTAGATAGGAATTAGTTGATTTTAGACATACATTAATATACAGTTAGATAGGAATTAGTTGATACTAGACATATATTAATATACAGTTAGATAGGAATTAGTTGATACTAGACATACATTAATATACAGTTAGATAGGAATTAGTTGATACTAGACATATATTAATATAGTTAGATAGGAATTAGTTGATACTAGACATATATTAATATACAGTTAGATAGGAATTAGTTGATACTAGACATTTATTAATATACAGTTAGATAGGAATTAGTTGATACTAGACATTTATTAATATACAGTAAGATAGGAATTAGTTGATACTAGACATTTATTAATATACAGTAAGATAGGAATTAGTTGATACTAGACATACATTAATATACAGTTAGATAGGAATTAGTTGATACTAGAATAACATTAATATACAGTTAGATAGGAATTAGTTGATACTAGACATACATTAATATACAGTTAGATAGGAATTAGTTGATGCTAGAGATAAAGTGATAGATGTGTAGTTAGGAAATAGCTTGTCATTTAAAATGTGTAGTTAGGAAATAGCTTGTCATTTAAAATGTGTAGTTAGGAAATAGCTTGTCATTTAAAATGTGTAGTTAGGAAATAGCTTGTCATTTAAAATGTGTAGTTAGGAAATAGCTTGTCATTTAAAATGTGTAGTTAGGAAATAGCTTGTCATTTATAATGTGTAGGTATTTTCTAGCGAAAAACTTTTTAAAGGCGAAAAAATGTCTTAGTAATTTTTTTTAAATTCTAAATTACGTTATAACGGATCCAGAAATTATTAAGTAATAGGGGAGAGGGGAGTGTAAAAGTGCTAGGCCGAGGGTATAGAGATCGAATCTGCGTAGTGACTGACTGGCCTTTTTATCTCTCGGATTCTTATGAAATCCGTGAGTACCTGACATATATTGGGGAAAGTAAAGGTCGTTGGTCGATGTGCTGTTTACATGACACCTCTGAGTACCTGACATGGGTTGGGGATATTAAAGGCTGTTGGTCTATGTGCTGTTTACATGACACCTCTGAGTACCTGACAAAGACTGGGGAGAGTAAAGGTCGTTGGTCGATGTGCTGGTCACATGACACCCTCATTTACTGTCAGCCTTTAAAAAGATGAGTTTTACATCATCTACCCCCCCCCCCCTTTTTCCAAAAATCGCAATGTGGGCTAGGGAGATAGATATACAGACAGACAGATAAATAGATAGATTATAGGTATAGATACATTATATGTATGTTTCAATATATCACTGCTAATGGACAATTCTATCTGTCTTTAAAGCACTATACAATATTCGTTATAACTATATGAACTGGCTACTCGGTATAAATTGCAATGGAGGCTTAACATTAATTCAAGCTTTGTTAACACATTTAAATAAGTTAACTGACATTAGTAGTCTATAGATTTGTTAAGAATGCCATTTACTTCTTGTCTACCCAGGCTGTTAAAAACTACATGAGGAAGGAGTGCAAATGTCATGGGCTCTCTGGCTCGTGCGCCCTCAAGACTTGCTGGAGGAAAATGCCGCCCTTCAGGGACGTGGGCAACAGGCTCAAGGAGAGGTTCGACGGGGCCATCAAGGTCATTATCTCAAACGACGGGAACAGCATCATCCCGGACGGCAAGGACTTGAAGTCCCCGTCCAAACTTGACCTAGTCTATTCCGACACGTCCCCGGATTTTTGCAAGAAAAACAAAAAGCTGGGGTCGCTAGGCACAAAGGGGCGGGAGTGCGACCCGGAATCCCCCGGGGTCGGCGGATGCGACCTACTGTGCTGCAACAGGGGGTACAGCAAAGAGCAGGTGACTGTGATGGAGTACTGCAAATGTCGGTTTCACTGGTGCTGTGAGGTCATCTGCGATACGTGTGAGGTCACTAAAATTTTGAATCGATGTAAATAACAAAATGGCTATCTGTCAAAAAGTGTACATATCTTTAACATTTATTTGTTGGTGTAGGCATGACATGGCTTACGCTGTTACCATGACTAATACAGTGCCGATGTGCCATATCACTTTTTACATATATAATCAAACATTGCGAGATGCAGTTTCGCCATATATATAACAACCACAAAAATTGAGCTCATCATATGAACAAAAAAACTAACAGAATTAAAGAGGTAACTATTCTGCCACGATTGGATAATATTTCACTGCATTGTTACATTATCATTTTGCTTTATGCTTCACAAATTTAGTTCCTGATATATGGATAGTATATATACGCTATATATAAACATTTTCTGAAATACAAATGACGTTGGAAAATGAAATTTGTTTATTTCACTGCATTGTTTAAACAGCGGTCAGTTATTATTCTTTAGAAACACTTTAAACCGATCGACGGACATTGGCTCGTTCCCAGGACATAAAGTAAGAATAACAGAGAAAATACGAATGCAATTACATTTGATGTAAGTCGCAATTTGTCTTACTGAAATAGTGTGTTTACGACAACCTGAGTAATTGGCAAGGACATCACCTGTGTTTACGACAACCTGGAGTATTTGACAAGTACATCGCTAGAATGTTTACGACAACCTGGAGTATTTGACAATCACATCACTAGTGTGTTCACGTCAACCTGGAGTATTTGACAATCACATCACTAGTGTGTTCACGTCAACCTGGAGTATTTGACAATCACATCACTAGTGTGTTCACGTCAACCTGGAGTATTTGACAATCACATCACTAGTGTGTTCACGTCAACCTGGAGTATTTGACAATCACATCACTAGTGTGTTCACGTCAACCTGGAGTATTTGACAATCACATCACTAGTGTGTTCACGTCAACCTGGAATATTTGACAATCACATCACTAGTGTGTTCACGTCAACCTGGAGTATTTGACAATCACATCACTAGTGTGTTTACGACAACCTGGAGGTAATAATGGCATCACCAGGAATCGACGCATTGAAAAGTCAGTGGCTTAAATGTTGTCGGAAATCTTTTGACATTTACCTTTAACTCGTCAATATAAAGTCGTATATATATGTATATATATATGGGCATTTACATAAAAGTCAATACAGGCGTATGATATTGGACATATGTATGTTTATATGTTCGTGATGGCTCAATAAGACATTGAAGGTCCTCGAGAAGGACAACTCACTATGTCTATTACAATTATCAGTTGTGGGAGTTTGATCACATAACCCTGTATACTTTGATATTTAACCACATGCTGTTATGTACTAGTGTTGTTATTGTATTTTGGATTTATTGACGGAATAATTATAACATGCACAGCTACAGATGATTGCAGTTTTCTGAATGCTGCTAAATTTATCAACAAACCTATAAACTTTGTAAATATTTTTTTCAGCTAAAATTTCTTTATTTTCATTTTATTGAAATTAAGCTAATCAAAAATTACAAAATCGTAAATATTGCTCTTTGAAATTTGTTTCCTGTTTGCGAAGTTCAGGTCTTAGAGATACATCCTCAGTAGAAATAATTCAGAATTCAAAATGTCTTAGAAACATTCTAAAAATGAAACTATTCAAAAGACAGAAATCATAGACACAATTTCAAATACTTAATGAATTCAGACGTCATAAAGAAGTCATCAAAAGTATGTAGATCTAGTCAGAGGTTCGATGTTAAAAATGGCTGCATGGTCGCGCGGTATCGTTCGGTTGTCTCGATGGTCCCGGGTTCATACCCTGCCCGCTGCCATCCCCCATCATCCTGAGGGAGGTTTGGACTAGGAAGGAGCTTCCAAAACATGTCAAACATTTTTTTTTTTTCAAAAGCCATCGAAAGTACTACAGTGAAACAGAAGATATCCTTAGGATTTAAAGTATTCTGTTAACAACACTCAACTTTTTACTCAACATGTCCATTTTTCTAGAGCACAATGTCATGTTTGATTGAATGCACTGTGTTGATTGCCCTAGAGACGTAGTGAAGGGATTTGAACGAGTTTTGAAATTACAATTTAAACGTTTTCTCTTTTTAAATGTTCATTTTTTAAATAACTGAAACAGAGTTCTGAGAATCAAAAGTGAAGAAAAAAAAAGCAATACCTTATAAATTGTGTTTTTGCTAGATCGCCTTTAATTTACTAGTCTAGGTCTTGATTTTTAATAGTTTATTTTATAGTTTTTTTTCAGAATATATATATATATATATATATATATATATATATGTATATGTATGTATGTATGTATTTAGATGTCAAACACATACATGCCATTGTAAATAATATGAAATATTTTTTTTTAATTCCCGTTTCTTTCTACAGACTAAATCACTGCATGTTCAATTTTTTGTGGCTATTATTGGTTCGAGGTTATAAAAACAATGTACGAATTTCTGCTCTGTGGATTTCAAGTAGTTGTTTGTTTTTTTAAATACATTTTTTCTTCTCTACTAGCCTAAGTACAGACTGTACAGTAGTTTATTTATATTTGTCTAACATTCTTTAGATCACGATTTAAGGTTTTCTTGTACAATGATAGAATACATCGACTCTATTTATTATTATTTTTTTAAATTGCAGAACCAATCATGCAAACTGTTTGCACCATTATTACATCTGTGAATTTTGTGAAACAAAAACAACAACAACAAATAAGCACAATTATTTGGTAGCACTTTGAATTCAAAATAAAAGCTGAGACGCCAGTTTTCTTTTCACAAAAAAACGCACTATTGTCAGCAAAACGGCATAATTGTCAGCGAAACGGCATAATTGTCAGCGAAACGGCATAATTGTCAGCGAAACGGCATAATTGTCAGCGAAACGGCATAATTGTCAGCGAAACGGCATAATCGTCAGCGAAACGGCATAATTGTCAGCGAAACGGCATAATTGTCAGCCGCGTGACGTCAAATGAAACTGTTCGTCATCCATGTTCAATGTTCTCCAGATTCTTCCCAGGGAGAGACTCCAATCCGAAAGAAAAGAGTCTCATTGAAAGGTGTCATCAATCAACAAGCAGAAAATAGTTTTAAGAAAACAATGCTTATAATGAGATTTAAGCGCTGACATATCCTTCAATGTTGCAAGCTTTATATCCCTATCTCTATATGAAACAAAATTAATTCATTACAACTAATTGATTCATGTGTTGTTATCGACAATGAATTATTGTGCGAAATTTCAACTTGGTCCGACAATGGGAAGTGGGACAACAACAAAAAAAGGTGTATAAGACTCCACCAGGGCAGACTGAGTGAGTACTTTGCAAAAACAGCTTGCCCTACTATGGAGTGGTGCTAAACAAATCTGAAACACCAACAAAACATGCCTGGTCAATTGTCCAACTTAAATGCGAGCCAGTGACCTAAGAAAAATGACCATTACTTTCGAATTGTCTTTATAACTTGTTTTGTGACTGTAGTCCTAATTATACATTTCTATATACCATCATCTGCCCTACAGATCGCTAGGTCTGAACGGGGTACTTTTATGTACATGTGTATTATTTTTAAATTATACGCACTGTAACAGATTATTTTTAACCTTGTACATTTATTGAATTATTGAACAGTTATAGTCTGTACAATATTGTAGTATTTATACTATTCTATACATGTCTGTGTGTGTCATTGTGACCCAATCACCTCAAGACGATTTGCCTCGAACGTGAGCACCGCCTGAGTCCGAAATTTGTGATAATCGTTTTGAGTTTTATACTTCGGACTTTTGAAAAAAAAAAGTTTTTTATTTTATTTATCATTTATTTGGACAAATTATTATTATTTTGAAAAGTCAAAACAAAATAATTTTTTTCTCTTAAGTTTTATTTCCCTTAACAAACGTTTGATTTATAGCGTAACTGAGACATTTGAATCGCATGAGCAGGTTTTACAATAATAAGAAACTGCGGCATGTCAACATTTCTACAAATTAATTTGTGAATTAAAATAGCTTCATTGTGTTTATTTATTTTTTTTTTTTGTAAAATATATAGAGCTTTAGTAAAGGCACATATATAAAGAGTTTAGAAATTGAATTTTTTGATTTTTAAAATTCTTTATTATTGAAATGTTTTGATCCATCCGTGAAAATACAGTAGGCTTAACCGTTATTTAAATGTAGGAATGACAGCCAGAAGGACTCTTAGCAAATATCCCGTTACTTAGGAAATATCCCAATAATTAACAAATGTCCCATAACTCCGCAATCAAAGTGAGATTTGGACACTTCAACTACACTAGCAGCCATAGTCATGAGACTGGGCTGTTAGGAAGCTTCATTACTTCAATAAGCTTCAACTCTACGAGATTTTAGTTCTGAAAAAATTAATTTCATTTGAAACGACGAAATCTCTCTGCAAGTTCGCATGTTTGGTTTATCACTATTATGTTTTATTTCAAATCAAGTAAGCTGAAGTTGTTTTTTTTTTTTTTGCCTTTTTCCATTCTCTTAATCTTTAATGCAATAGAACTTCAAGAACATTATTTCCTAGCGTTAAATTTAGAGAAACTCGTTATATTGACTTTTACAATATCTATAGTGTAGTCAATGTGATACCACGTTCTAATACTTTAATGAGTTTGGGGTTTAAGACACATTTTGACAAAAAAAAAGATAAAGTTATAGAGCTTTAAAAACAATAGATTTTGAGCACCATCTTACCAGCGGTGACCTACCTAAAGCTACATTTAGTTGAGTGAATTCTTTTTTTTTTTTTTTTTTTTCATTTTGTATATAAAGTGGTGGGGGCGGCCCAGGTATGTGTACATTAAGTCTTTTAAAAGATTACAATTTTGAACTTAATAGAAAAAGGTAAAAACATTTCTGGCTCCTCTCGCCCTTTCTCCACCCTCCCCAGCAAAAAACAAATGGAGATTACGTCCATACAATTTCTTCGAAGACACGCCACTATTTTGTTTTAACCATAGGAGTACACTGGACTTTGTGTTCAATTTTTTTATGCCCAGACGGAAATATTGATAATTTGTACGAGTCTGATCGATCATTAAAATCTGAAATAAACGGTTTACAATGTGTAAGCAGTATGGATTTTTTTTCTTCTTTTTTTTTTGTATTTGTTTCAATGTGCTTTGAAATAATTGTATTTTCTACATTGATTTACAATGTTTGAAACATAAGTGTGTGTAGCTGTAGCTTTCTTTATCTTCAAGTCATATTGCTATCCGTGGAATTGTGTACAGCACAATTAATTATTCTGTTGACGCTTTTGTTCATTGAAGTACTCAAGCATTTTAACTCTGCACCATCTATTGGTTTGCAAAGTGCGCTAACGGAAAACTCTGCACCATCTACTGGTTTGCAAAGTGCGCTAACGGAAAACTCTGCACCATCTATTGGTTTGCAAAGTGCGCTAACGGAAAACTCTGCACCATCTATTGGTTTGCAAAGTGCGCTAACGGAAAACTCTGCACCATCTATTGGTTTGCAAAGTGCACTAGGAGATATCCTTGATAGCTGGTTAGCAACTAGCGAGCTGATGTTTTTTTTTTTAATGGTCTGCTTGCTTCTGACACCAAATTTAATGGGGCTGTTATCATCAATTGTGTTCGAGCTTTGGTCAGTGACAGGCACATTGGTTTGATAAAGAAGGAGACGATGGGGGCGATGAAGCCAGACGGAGGGCCGCATGTTTGGAGGATGGTGTCACCGTGATCAACAGTCAGTCGTAGTCCAGTTTAGGGTCGGTCACTACCCAAGGGGGCGCCAACTTTGGGCGATTTGGGGAGAACTTCAACGCTGGGCCTGGGAGGCGCCAACTTTGGGCGATTTGGGGAGAACTTCAACGCCGGGCCTGGGAGGGGGGCGCGATGGCTGAGTGGTTAAGCGCTTGACCTCCGAACCTGGTGTCCTAGGTTCTAATCTCGGTGAAGACTGGGATTTTGTAATTCGGGATTTTTAGGGTGCCCCTGTGACCACCCAACTCTAATGTTTGGGAAAGTAAGGGCGGTTGGACGTTGTGCTATCCACAGGGAAGTACTCGAACTGCGTTTTAGCCAAAGAAACAGATGACCTTGTTATCATCACGAAATGTGTTTTAGAAAAGGTCCACCGATATCCAAGCATATTTTACGTAGGTTTAGTATCCAATTAGTTTTAAGACAAACATAACGTCTTAGTTCCATTAAAAAAATTTTTAAAATACTTGCACAACAATAAAAATATATTTTTAAAAAGTTTATTGACAAATAACATAAATAGTCATGTTGTAAATAAGGAAAAAAAAAACTCTCAAAGTTTATGTCTGGGTTTAAAAAAGAAAATATTGCAGACAACTTTGAATATTGATTGGTAGCTTTGAGTTTGTCAAAGTGCTAGACAGGGCTAAAAGGTCATCTTGATACTTCTGCCACGACTGCATCACCTCCAAAAATAACGCCCAAAAGATACAGTGTCGCGGAAGCTTCATGTATGTACTATAGGCAGTTGTTTCAAGGGGCAGGATATATCCCGCGGGCCGTGGTTTTGATGTCACTTTACTAGACCAACGTAAACCATTTTGCATTTTCCATAGTGCTCAAACTTTTTTAAAGAGGTCATGAATTTTTTTTTTAAAAGATGCCTTTTAAACGATGAAGAACAGCCCCCACGAACAAAGATCTGAAGTGATCTCATCTGTTCGGGAACTGGTTAGGTAGAGAGAACATTGGAAATCATAGTCGTTTCAGAATGGGAACCCTTATCCCCCTCCCTCCGCCCCTCCCAACTCTGGTGAAGACTAAACCAATTCATTTGTTTCTGTTCTACAAACTTCTTGTTGTTCTTCTTAGTTAAAGAAATGGCGGGACCCTGGGTAAAACAAAACATAAAATATAAAAAAGTATAATAATAATAACAATAAATAATTATAAAATAATAAATAAATAAAATAAAATAGCAATAAAATAACTATAAAAGTAACACGGACAACGGCTTCACTGTCTTTTCCTACACATTTTTTTTTGCTTTAAAAATGTAAAAAAAAATTATTTATGAATCAATAGTGGTTACACATATAGATCCATCCATTATAGAAGGAAATAGCAATGACATTTCAATACAAGGCACTTATTTGTGAACAAAATAGAGACAAAGATAGAAAAACTCGGACTACATGTTTTGAGTAACTAAGTTTTTGTAACTGATCAAATTTGTGAAAACAAAGCATGAACAAATGAAATAAATACAATTCAGATACTATTTTTTAGATGGGGTCAGACAATTCGCCTTATATAGATTAGGGCCATAGTTATACATAAACAAAAATATTTTAAAAATAAATCATAGTAATAATAATAATAATACATCGTAAAAGTAACGCCGAATTGATGAATGTTGAATGTGGAGTCTAGAATGACTTTTATATAACTTAACAAAATGTAAAAAAAAAAATAGTTTAATTGAATAATAATGAAAAACAGAAAATTATGAGAAATATTAAATCAACATTGCAAAGAAATTAATTTATCATATTTTTTTTACATGTATTCCTTAATACAAACAAAAAACAACAACAAAAAAACAACTAAAAAAAACAAAACAACGTTAATGTCAGCTGTACATTGATAGTGCAGAGTTATGTACTAAAGTATTTACAATGGGATTATATTTCAATCATACAGTCTTTAGAACATTATATATGAATAATTGTTCAGCAAGAGCAAGACGTCTATATGTATATATGAGGTATTATTATATAGGTAGGCTATAGTACAGAAACAAGAGTTCAACAGTTGTATAGGTAGTTGTCTTTCATTCAAACTAGTTCCTCGTAAAGTTTGCATTGACATGAAGATTTTCAGTATGGGGTATATTGTTTACTTATTCTTTAATTGCTTATATTTTAAATAGTAGTAATTTTTAAATGCCTGTGCTTCAGCTATAAAAATATCTACGCAAAAATATAATAATAATGCTTTCTACTATTCCGGAGAACCAGGTTGGAGTCAGGTGCGGACATTGTAGAAGCACTAATTACTCCTGTACAAGAAGAAATCAGAAAGAGAAGATGGGGCTGGATAGGGCACACGCAAATTGTCAACTAACATCACAAGGCAGGCATTGAAGTGGAACCCACTAGGCAAGAGAAAGAGAGGGCGACCTAGAGGCACCTGGCGACGCGAACTAGAGGCAGACATATTTAAGCTTGGATACACTATAAACAAGATGGAAATAATGGCCCAGGACAGGGGTCTACAGAGATCTATTGTTGGCTGCCAATACTCCAATAGCGTGACGGGCTGTAAGTAAGTAAGTAAGTAAGTAAGTAAGTACCATTCGACAGCTGCGCTGGGTCGGATATTTAACCCACGTAGGAGACAACCACATGCCAAAAGCGATCTTCTTTGGCGAGCTTAAAGGAGGATGGCGAAACAGAGTTGCCCACCGTAAGCAAAATAAAGATTAATTCAGGCGCCATTTTGCTCTCACTGACATGGAGGAAATACAGATGATCTCTGAAAGAGAAAGTTGGAGAGCCGTGGGATATATCTGAGACCGGAAGGAAAGCTCTTGCTGAAGTGATGCGCAGAAGAAAAGAAAACTTCAATAGACCCCCAGCGGACTACGGCTTTGTCTGCATAAGGTGTAGCAAAATATGTAGGTTTCAACTGGGGTTGCATAGTCATGTGACTGCACTCATCCATTATCTCTGCAACATCACTATAAACTGTAGGAAAAGAATATTTAATCTCCTAATGCATAGGCGTCCTGACGTATCTGCTGATGAGTAAGAAGACTTATGTAATCTAAATAGAATTTAGAATAGCCATTTTCAACGTAATTGATCTAGCAAAATATGTAGGTTTCAACTGGGGTTGCATAGTCATGTGACTGCACTCATCCATTATCTCTGCAACATCACTATAAACTGTAGGAAAAAGAATATTGAATCTCCTAATGCATAGGCGTCCTGACGTATCTGCTGATGAGTAAGAAGACTTATGTAATCTAAATAGAATTTAGAATAGCCATTTTCAACGTAATTGAATCTAGTAATTGCAATTTATTAGCCGAATATCTATTTCGTTTTCATAAGTTACTCAACCTTCTAACAAATTTTACAACAAAAATAAGTATAGTATGCTAGCTCAATCGTCTGCTGAAGACTTCCGGCCCGTAGGTCATATTGTCCTGGTTGGCGCTCTCCATATATCAAAGTTAATTTTATCAACAGAAGTAAAGAACGCCAAGAACGTTTGGAACCATCGCTGGGATCACAAAGACCTTCGCGATACCGATACTTTTGTTCATGCTCAAACGTTTGCGCGCAGTTACAAGTGGAAGTGGCAGTCTACAGCAGCCTTGGATGACGTGATACCTTGTTCAAGATTGGCGCGTCCTTAACCGAGACAAATATTTATCGAAGTCCTGAACCTGATCAGCATCGTCAAAACATTTGGTCAGTTTAGACCAATAGCTCGTTGCCACGTCACATGTCTGTACGACGTGGCGACGAGCTATTGGTTTAGACTGCCCACAGGTTGCGACGTTGCAAGTCAGTGCTCAGGCCTTCTATAACGAATGGTCTCGCCTTAACTGTAAGATACTTTTTGCCTTCTACTAGAACAGTGTTTCCCAAACTGTGTTACGCGGAACCCTGGTGTTCCTCGAGGCCTGAATAGATGTTCCACGAACTACTGGAATAATTAACTAGCAGGCCACCACGTGAATTAATCTCTCTAAAAAAAAAAAAAAGCAAAGTGTTCCGCTAAATACTCAGATTGTGCGAAGTGTTCCGTTAAGGAAAACGTCTGGGAAACACTGGGCCAGAACATCCATTCTACAATCACAACCACAAACGTTTCAATAAAAATAATACAAAGAACAACGTACATAAAAATATACAGATAATATCACCCTATCAAATGTATAGTTAATAAATAGCTTGAACACGTGTCACTATATACAAGCAAGTAGAGAATGCCATTACGTACAGGATTATGTACAGGAGGTAAAACAAAATCAAAACAGGATTACACATTCGTACTCTAGTGGACATTTCATTTCATCCTTTTGCTACCATTGACGTTCCAAACAGGCGCTACTATTAGAAATATATCTAGTAAGTCTGAATGCCAAAGTTTGTGTCGAAAGCTTTTCATGAGATGAACTGTGTCTACCAATGGATAAATAAGATCCATTAAAGTATTCCATTTTAGTGATGTTATTCAAGGAGTTTCATTGATTCGCGGAAATTAAGTAGGCCTACAGCTATGGGGCATGTGGCGTCAAGTTGTTATATAGTCATCATGGGCGCCTACAGCCCATACTATAATGACGTAATGGCATTGGAGAGGCACTGTCTTCTGGTGGAGGCAAAGGTTTAATTCGACCCACTTATTATATTACCATACGTATACGCCAACCTTGTTAGGCTTATTGTTTAAAAGGGTGCTAGTTGTCCGTCACAACGTCACACTTCTGTAACAAACTAGACAAGTTATCAATCAGCGAAAATCAATGGTCATTATCAGAAGTATGTTGCAATGCTATTAACGAATCATACACATGTACAAAATGGAGTCAGATTTTAGTCTATTGTCTGTTATATTATTCGCAATTCAATTTATTTTATATAGTAATTTATCTTTTCTTTTATGTGGTCTCCATGGTAACTAAGTATAATTATTTTTCTTGTTTCAGACACAAATCATCACTTATGTCCCCTAGTCATATAGGTCTGAGAGAAGGATGAATATACTCACAAACTCTCAAACAGAATTAAGTATGTAGCCCCAGTTACTCACACAAAGGATTGCGTGTTCATTACTTTCAGAAACTATTTACACAGAAAGTCGGAAAATAAAATACATAAATAGAAAATAACTTCAGAAAATGAATTCGACCCGCAAGAGGCGAAAGCCACGCAAAACGGACAAGGCAATAAATATTTATGAATGTAAATAATAAATGGCTACATGGCTATTTCTAAGATGAGGCAGGGCTGAGGGTCGTAGGAGTAGAAACGTTACTTCTTGTTAGACAATATTCAGCAGACCCGCACCTTGTGTCAAGACAACTCAGATCACTTTGTCAGTCGTATTATTAGAGTCAGTCTAACATGACCCCAGAGCCCAGTAATCCAATCAAAGGATGTGAAAATTGTCTTACATAAATATATAATTACAATATGATTTTTCTGTTCATTATTTTTTTTTTCCACTTTATGTGTTTTCATCCGTTTCTTTAAAATGTTAAGTATAAAAACACTGAATCCAAAGGAACTCACAAAAAGGCAATATAGGATAAGATGCCTTTAAATACGCTTAAAAATTGTATGGTGCTCCGTAAGAATAATTTTTTTTTCTATATGCTTACATGCTCAAAAACTGTTATGGTGCTCTGCAAAAGTCATATTTTCGTTTTTTGTTTCCTATTGTTTTTTTTTTTTTTAGTTTTTGATTTATGGTCAAATCTAGGTCTATAGTTCATGAAGGCACTTCAGTGTCTTTGACTTTATGCCAATGTTAAAACACTCCTCACAAGCACATGTGACGTGTTTTGTTGACAGTACACACTTTGCATATGACGTCGCAGCACCAGTGGAACTGACACTGGCATCGCTCACGTGCCACGTACTCCTCCGTCCTGTAGCCACGCCCACAGCACATGAGGTCACAACCATCGATGCCAATGGATGTTCCGTTGCATTCACGACCCTGGGGATAAATAATAAAACACAGACACACTAAGAAACAGATATATATCAAAGCATTTCTTTTTGTTTTCTTTAAGTATAACACTTATAGATATAATGTCTGCACAATAAACAAGCAGAATATAAAATATACTTTTTTTTTACAAGCAAAGATAATATAAGGGAATAACCACACAATTACTTCTATAGCTCTCAATTATGTAAGAACCATCTCCATTTTTCTTTATAAATCAAAATTAATAAATTATTACTTATTGATTAGCTGATTGGTTAATTTTTTTGATTGATTCATGTGTTGTCATAGACAATGAATTATTCTATTATTGTGCTAAGTTTCAACTTGATCAGAGGATTTGAAGAAGGAGGAATAACAGACAGAGTGAGTTGATATAAGCTTTGCAAAAATACTGAAATTGACTCTGCAAAGTTGTCTGGGATTGTTAAAAACGGAGGTTTAATTGATGAGAAATAAGTGCAAATCATGGTTCCTCCATAACACTTAGGTTGTTTTCTTGCCGCTAGAGTCGAGTCACTAGAGCCTATTATGAGCTACTAAATTGGTTCACTTTATACTCGCTTTAAAAAAAAAATAGGGCATGCAAAAAGTTAGTTGAATGTGTCAAGCGGGCAATATCCTGCGTGTAACGCGGTGCAAACCAACCACTCAGAACTTCTGTCCCAAAGTGCTTACTTAAATAGCAGAGGCTCTGTTTCGTTTGGACTAAACACGTTCTTTTTTGTTTGCATTTATGCTGACAGAGACAAGCGAATGGGAAATGTATGTATGGATGGAACATTCAATTAAAAAATAATAACAATCATTACTTTTATACCACATTTAACAATGTTTGTAATTCTGAATTAAGCTCACAGCCAGTAATTTGTATATATACACCAAAAGTGATACAGATTTATTCTTACCGTTGTCCCGTTATGACCAAGTCCCTGGTCCTTCTCACAGAAACTCGGAGAGTCCTCGAAATACACGAGATCCCTTTTCCCCGGATGCTTATGGTTGGGGTTGGCGGGAGTAAAGCTGAGCTTGCGCTTTTTGCTGCCACGCCCATTTCCGGAATTTTCTGAAAGAAAAGAACATGAAACACGTCACTACAAACTATAAAGGCAAATCATTCATTTATACTTCCCCGCCACCGTACACAGCAAGTTTGGTAGGAAAAACATAACAAATGACAGAACAGTAAATCATACAAACTACAACGAAAATTAATCTTGAAGTATGGAAAACAAATGTCGTAATGTTTGATGTTTATAGTTTAATATAGTTTTAAAAAAATAATGGACAATTAAAACACTTAGAAATTACTGTAACATAAAGCTAATATGCAGTGTAAGGGTTAGTATGACTCCTTTGTTTAGATCTTAAAGACACAAATGATACTTAGAAATGGTGGAATCGGATTGCATTTAGATCACCATGGCAACGGAACAAGCATACACACCTTCTTCCGCCTTTAAGCCGTCATTACCTATATAAAAAAATAAAGCAAACAAAAAAGAAAAAAAAACACTGTTTTTTTGTGTGTGTAAGTTGAGATTTAAGTAAAAGATGAGGGGAAAAAAAATAAAAGAAAATTTTACTTTAATTTGATGTTTTTACTTTTAAAATGTATATTTTCATTAAATAGATAATGTGATTGCAAATATGTGTTTTGATTAAATAAATAGCAGATATAACAGTAAGGCAAAGAGATATGTAAAAAATACAAAGTTAAAGTCACATGATACCCTTACACTGCTAAAAGCTATTTGTGTTTTGAATGATTACAACTGCTACTATTTCTAGAGTACGTAAAAGTAGGATGAAAAAAAAATTGATAAGAAAAAATAATAATAAAAAAGGTACTAATTGATAAATATTTTTTATATAATAATTAAAAATGTATTGACAAAATCAGGAATCGGTGACCCCCCCCCAGCGAGATCAATCTTCACAGAAGGCCTGAACACTGACCTACAACGTCACAACCTGTGAGCAGTGTAGACCAATAGCTTGTTGACACGTCACAGGCCTGTAGGACCTAAATGGCACTTCATGAAGATTAAAGATTTTTTTTTAAGGTTACGTTTGATTTTTGGAAAGAAAAAAAAAAGGGGGGGAAGAAACAATTTCTAGGTGTTTTTACTAGCGACATACAATCTTCGTAAAGAGTTACAAAGTAAACTTTTTATTTTTTTATTTTTCGTTATTTTATCCACCTCAAATTGAAAAGCATCGATAGAATACGGAAGGGGCGTGTTATATAATTGACTCCCTTTTTTTTAAAATACAGTTTCAACAACTCACCTGGTAAAATTCTAGTCGCCCCGTCGAAGCGATCTTTCAGCGAATTGCCAACTTCCCGAAATGATGTCAGTGACATCCAGCATGTCTTGACAGCACAGCTACCTGACATGCCATGACACTTGCAGTCTCGTCTCAGGCCTGACGATACGTGCTGTAAGATAAAGATGTAGATGACATTGAATGAACATCATCGATCTCTAACAGCAGGAAATGAATACAAACTACATTCACAATGTTTCAATATCAAACTTTCAGACGCATGCATCCATTTATATATATAGCAATACAAAGGATATAATAAGTGTTGGCCTCCTTCAGTCGTAGAACGACTATGGTTCATCTCGCACACTTCCTCATGTGGCTATGGAGCCCTATTTTGGAGAGACACTACCGTCCACGAGAATAGCAGATTAGGGTGGCTTTCGCTACGGTAGTAGAGGAGCTGGCCATTTTTCGCATTGTCCGTTTTTCTTCCAGAGTTGAGGCCCATGTTCTTTCACTGTCCATAGCTTTCTTGGTCACTGTCTCTCTCCATCTGGTGCGGTCTAGAGCTATGTCTTCCCAATGGTCAGTATTGATGTTCACTGATTTGAGGTCCCGTTTTATTACATCTATGTAACGTAGGTGGGGGCAACCACTTTTTCTTGAGCCAGTCTTCGAGTTGTCCGTAGAGAATGACTTTCGGGATGCGATTGTCCTCCATCCAGCGAGCATGTCCAAGCCAGCGCAAGCGGCGTTGTTTGAGGGCTGTAATGATGCTGGGAATACATGTTCGCGCAAGGATCTCAGAATGGCACACTTTTTCTTTCCATGTGATTTTCAAGATCCTACGGAGACATCGCAAATGGAATGAGTTCAATTTTCTCCCTTGCTTTGCGTAGGTGGTCCATGATTCACTGCCATACAGTAGTGTACTCATAACGCATGCCTTGTAGACTTCCATTATTAATATAATAAGTGGTGTTCTATAAATACTGTAGAAGTAAATATATTATAATATATTTATTAATATAACAAGGTTCCACTTTTAGACATTACGATCTATAGGGAAGATGATGTTAAGGTCATCTTTTCCTTTGACCAACGGTTAACGAGCAGGATGCTATGTGGCCAGCACAACGACCAACCTGCTCTACTTTAACCAACTAAAGTCATGTACTATTAGAGTTGCAACAGCGCCCCATATATATATATATATATATATATATATATATTCATTATTTTATAGATATAGGCTAATATGAGAGACCTGTTAATAATGATATTTTAAATTCTGTTAAATAATTAATCTTTATTTTGAATCAACAATACAAAAACATCACTTTAATAATATATGGCTGTATTACAGGAGCACTTTTTTTTTGTCCTCGTCAAGTTTTGATTATGTAGACTGTAGAGGTATCATTATTTGCTCCCTTTGAAGAGATCTTTTCGTGTTTTTTTAAATGATGAAAACATAATGGTTAGAACAGAAAAGCAAACTATAAAGTTAATTCCCAATACAGTGCTCTAAACTCTAAACGATAATTTTGTATTGGAGAATTATAGGGTTAATGTTAATCACAGAAAACCATCTTTATTTCCAAATTTTATGTTTTATCTGATTCTGCAAAGATAAAATAGACATTAACACAGTTAACCAGGTATGTTTTGTTTTTACTGTTGTATTTTGTTTGCCGAATGTATAAAAAAGATTGATAAACAACGATTTGCATTCGTACAATGGCAATTATAAACATGCATAGCCTTGGAGGAAAAGGCAAAGATCTTTATCCTTAGCATAAAAGTTTAAAAGATTCGGCCAATGATGATGTGCCATAACTTTATGACAGTGTTTCCCAAACTTTTCCCTTAACGGAACACTTCGCACATTCTGAGTGTCTAGAGAACAGTTTGCTTATTTTTCACGATAGATTAATTCACATGGGGGCCTACTAGTTAATTATTCCAGGTAGTTCGTTGAACACCTATTCAGGCCTCGCGGAACACTAGAGCCCCGGCGGAACACAGTTTGAGAAACACTGCTTTACGATATCTTACCACTCGTCCAGCCTCGTTGTTGTGCAGGTTGGTCATGTAGCGGAAGTCTCGCCCTTTCTCCAAAATGTCCACGAACTTCCTAGAGAATGCGTGTCCGAACTTGGCGTTGTCGCTGCAGCCGCTCCACTCCCAATCTCGGCCTGCAGGCCGGTCGTGAGGTTCCGTGTCGCAAGTGCAGGTGCTGATGCCGCCTTCCGCGCAGGAGCGTGACACCGAATGGGCCACTGCCGCGCTTGTGATGGCGTAAATGAACGCCGATTCTCTGCAACCTGGGTGTTCAGAAAACAAAGCCAAAGGGTAAGTAATTAAGAAAACGAAGATTTAAGCAATGAAATTTGGGCACTATTCTATGGCACTATTCTCTATGGCACTATTCTATATCACTATTCTATGGCACTATTCTATGGGCCTATTCTATAGCACTATTCTATGGCACTATTCTATGGCACTATTCTATGGCACTATTCTATAGCACTATTCACAGCACTATTCTATATCACTATTCTATGGCACTATTCTATGGTCCTATTCTATATCACTATTCTATGGCACTATTCTATATCACTTTTCTATGGCACTATTCTATGGCACTATTCTATAGCACTATTCTATGGCCCTATTCTATAGCACTATTCTATATCCCTATTCTATGGCACTATTCTATAGCACTATTCCATGGCACTATTCTATGGCCCTATTCTATAGCACTATTCTATATCCCTATTCTATGGCACTATTCTATAGCACTATTCCATGGCACTATTCTATATCACTATTCTATGGCACTATTCTATGGTCCTATTCTATATCATTATTCTATGGCACTATTCTATATCACTATTCTATGGCACTATTCTATATCCCTATTCTATGGCACTATTCTATATCACTATTCTATGGCACTATTCTATGGTCCTATTCTATATCATAATTCTATGGCACTATTCTATATTACTATTCTATGGCACTATTCTATATCCCTATTCTATATCACTATTCTATGGCACTATTCTATGGTCCTATTCTATATCACTATTTTATGGCACTATTCTATATCACTATTCTATGGCACTATTCTATGGTCCTATTCTATATCACTATTCTATGGCACTATTCTATATCACTATTCTATGGCAGTATTTTATATCCCTATTCTATGGCACTATTCTATATCACTATTCTATGGCACTATTCTATATCACTATTCTATGCACTATTCTATGGTCCTA
Source organism: Biomphalaria glabrata (assembly GCF_947242115.1). Taxonomy (NCBI): domain Eukaryota; kingdom Metazoa; phylum Mollusca; class Gastropoda; family Planorbidae; genus Biomphalaria; species Biomphalaria glabrata. Next base: position 11,387,029 of record NC_074726.1, on the reverse strand, counting down.
TTCTATATCACTATTCTATGGCACTATTCTATATCCCTATTCTATGGCACTATTCTATATCACCATTCTATGGCAGTATTCTATATCACTATTCTATGGTACTACTCTATATCACTATTCTATGGCACTATTCTATGGCACTATTCTATGACACTATTCTATATCGCTATTCTATGGCACTATTCTATGGCACTATTCTATGGCACTATTCTATGGCACTATTCTATGGCAGTATTCTATATCCCTATTCTATGGCACTATTCTATGGCACTATTCTATGGCAGTATTCTATATCCCTATTTTATGGCACTATTCTATGGCGCTATTCTATGGCACTATTCTATATCGCTATTCTATGGCACTATTCTATGGCACTATTCTATGGCAGTATTCTATATCCCTATTCTATGGCACTATTCTATGGCAGTATTCTATATCCCTATTCTATGGCACTATTCTATGGCAGTATTCTATATCACTATTCTATAGCACTATTCTATATCACTATTCCATGCAACCATTATATGCCACTATTCTATGCCACAACTCTATGGTGGAATACTGAGGGGATTAAAGCGTATCTTATAAATTACAGATGTTCCTTAGTATTGGATGGTTACGTCCTGCGCGTGTCCATTGTGTTTATTTAGTTCTCTATGGCACTATTCTATGGCACTATTCTATGGCACTATTCTATGGCAGTATTCTATATCCCTATTCTATGGCACTATTCTATGGCGCTATTCTATGGCACTATTCTATATCGCTATTCTATGGCACTATTCTATGGCACTATTCTATGGCAGTATTCTATATCCCTATTCTATGGCACTATTCTATGGCAGTATTCTATATCCCTATTCTATGGCACTATTCTATGGCAGTATTCTATATCACTATTCTATAGCACTATTCTATATCACTATTCCATGCAACCATTATATGCCACTATTCTATGCCACAACTCTATGGTGGAATACTGAGGGGATTAAAGCGTATCTTATAAATTACAGATGTTCCTTAGTATTGGATGGTTACGTCCTGCGCGTGTCCATTGTGTTTATTTAGTTCTCTATGTTAGAGACTAAAGCCTTTATGAGGCGAACCACCATGAGCATAATGCGGCCGTTTAAAATGAACAATGTGGCCCCATTTTTGTGTCTTTTTTTTACAAATCTTTTATCAACTCACTCTGTCTTTCTGTCTATCTGTCTGTCTGTTTGTCTGTTACACATTTTAACACGTTTTTTTCTCTTACATACCCTTCTCGGATGAGTTGAATCTTTGCACAATTATTCATTGACATTGAAGGCTCGGATCAATAAAAAAAAAATAACCAAGAAGTCAATTAATTATGGGTCATTTTTTTTATTTGAAATATCGAATAAGGGAAATAGCTTCTAAATTATTGAGAAATATAGTTGTAAGAGTGGGGCTCTTTCCCTTGGGGAAGATTTTTATTTGTTAAGTGGTGCGAGAGTATTCCCATGGCATTGTGCGGAGTTGTCAACAATCCGGGCGCAGTTCTTCAAAGGATCCGTTTCATACATGGTGTGTCCCGCACAGTTAGTCTGGTAAAGAATAGGAAAGTGGCAGTGGTTCCCGGTGAACACGGCATTTGGCCGCACCTCTAGTCCGCGAATCCGGAAAGACCGTGTCACTGGAAATAGACACTCGTAAGACCTTCTGCCAGACAGAGAGGGGCTTTTTGTTCGCCTATAGCTCAACTCAACCTGGCAGTTTCAAATAGGATGCAACATGAAGGCATACGATCAAGAGGAGACTGATCTAGAGGGAACATAATGCAATGAGGACGCATTAAAATTGTGCTGTTTAAATGCAAATCAAAAAAAAAAAAAAAAAAAAACTAGGCTTATATTTATTAAGTTCCCCTTTTAGACCTTGTGGTCTATAAGGCAGATGATATAAAGGTCATCTGTTTCTGCGGACTTCGGTTAACGAGGGTTTCATGTGGCCAGCACAACGACCGACCGCCTTTACTTTTCCCCAACTAATTTCAGGTACCCATTAGAGTTGGGTGGACTCAGAGGCTACCAAAGATCCTGAAATTAAAAATCCTAGTCTTTACCAGGATTCGAATCCGGGACCCCCGGTTCGGAAGCCAAGCGCATTACCACCTCAGCCATCGCGCCTCCTTATATTTATTAAATCAGTATAAAGGCAATAAGCTTGTTTCTCTTAAAATCAAAATTTAAAGATGTGTTATATAAGATACACCGCTTTATGAGTGTAGATGAACGAAATGCTTTAGCTATAAATTTCAATAAAAATATAAATATATAATTATGTATAGATGGTTCCTGTCTAAAGAGTCAATGGAAGTGCCCAAATAAAATCTTATATCTAAATTCGCTTCTATGCTTTTCTTCACGGGATCTTGACAAATAGCTTATTACAATAATATTATAATATACAAGGCTTGTCTACGAGTCCAAAGATTAATGAGGACTGCAGTATTTCCCGTGGCTACGTAGACCCATCTGTGACCTACATATTTTGCCACAACCAGTCAAGCATAACCATTGTCCGCCGTTGGCCGATTAATATTATAATATTTTATTTACAAATGAACATAGAAAAACGTATTCCCCGTTATTAATATAATATTTATAAAAGTCAAAGTGAATTTTGAGGTGCGCTACAATTCAACCAATTGTCTAACACGAAACGCAAACACCGAACCTTTGCCTTTAATGAACCCCTAATGGGAGGACCGCCCCCTAAGTCCCCCAGTTTCCTGCCGCTGATGGAAATGACAGGGGCTCCATGTTTTCAGGTGCACGGAAGCAATTTCTATGTATCAATAAAACGTCTTCAAGATTCCCCACTCTCTCCCCCACGCACACACGCACGCACGCACACTTTCTTTGACGATAACGCTAAAAATGTGCCTAGATCAGGAGTAAGAGAACAATAGACTTCTTTCTTTAACTTTAATGAAGAAGACAGTTCGGTCTAGGAAGAACAGCACCTGAGACACGCCGTAAGACAATTTGGCGGTTCGGGCTACAATGACGTCTCATAAATTTGTTTGGAATAGTGTTTGGGATTTTATTTGTTACATGAGGCGTCCTTGCATGTTTGCGAAAGACTATGATTATATCAGCGTGTTTGTTTTAATAGGAATTAATTATTTCTGTCCATGTAATGTCGATGTAAAGATCATTGCACAGTGGTAGTTAATATATTGAAGAGTTTCATACCGGCAGAAAATCTAAAAATAGCAACTTTTTTGGTATATCCGGTGTAGACAATAATGGAAGAGTTAATAAGCTGAGGCTAAGTGGTAAAGCGCTTGCCTTCTGGACCGGGGGGTTACGGGTTTGAATCCTGGTGAAGACTGTGATTTTTAATTTCGGGATCTTTGGGCGCCTCTGAGTCCACCTAGCTTTAATGGGTAACTGACATTAGTCTTGGAAAAGTAAAGTCGGTATGCATGGTGCTGGACACGAAACCCTCGTTAACAGTGGGTCAAAGAAATAGAAGACCTTTGCTTCATCTGTCCTATAGACCACAAGGTCTGAAAAGGGAACTTTACTTTTTTAAATTATTTTAATAAGCTTTGCTTTTCAAAAGTTTAATGGTATCTCCTGGGTGCGTTCTAAAAATGCAGAATCCAGTTTTTTTCAAATCTATCTCGTTTGTAGCTTTTATTTAGTTGGCAATTTTTAAGTTCAATTTATCGTCCTTGGCATAGTTCAGTTTATCGTGAAAATCTCCCATAATGCATTGTTATTTTGTAAAAAAAAATAAATGTCGAATGAATAAATCAAATCAATGTGTGTATCTTTACAAAACAAAAAAGTATTCTGTTTACGGAGTGCTACGCGCAGTTTCAAAACATCTAAAGCACTTTACAAGCGATGGTAAATTCCAATGTTCAAAAATCACTTTTAGCACTTTAAGTTTTTGAGATACAGTTTGACAGTTGAACAGTTGGGGGGCGTTAATCGTTTGGCTTCTGAAATCGTAGGACTGTTATCGTTGTAGACTAGGGTTAGGAATTACGGGCTTATTAGGAGGTCAATGATGAGAACTAACGATTTTTAATTCAGTTAAGGCGGTTTGTCGTTGTGCCGGTCATATGACATCCTCGTGAGCCATTCACTGCATTATAGCTCGCAATATCTGAAAGGGTTCCTTAATCACTTTTTTTTTTCAAAATTCATGTAAGACAAAAAACAATTACGGTTTATTATGTTTTTAAAATTGCTTTTAAGTAGCTTTTCGTTCGTGTTCAGTCCGCTCTCTTTTGAAGACTAGTGGGGGGGGGGGGAGGAATGGCTGCCTGGATTGTCGTTCTGTCGTCTTGATCGTCCCGGGTTCATGCCCTGGCCGCTGCCACCCCCCATCGTCTTGTGGAAGGTTTGGACTAGGAAGTAGATTATCATCAACTCTGAAGGAACATCCTTCTTCTTCTTCTTGAAACTGTCAGGTAGAGTTGAGCCCTTGGATTTTGGAACTCTAGGCACAAAAGTGAACAAGAGCTCCCTCTCATCGGCCTGAATGAGAACAGTGTCTGTCTGGCGGGAAGTCAGAATCGCGGCCTCAGGCGTATCCCCGCCATTTTCCTTTTCTACACCAGGGTAACCGTGCTGTACACGCCATTTATGTAACGGGCCGCCCTTTGAAGAACGGCGCCTGGATTGTGACAAGGTGGTGTGAGCTTTTTTTACAACTCCGCACAGTGCAATGAGGATGCTCTCGCACCCCACACGGGAGTCTTGTTTTGCTACCCTTTAGCCTAATCGTTTCCTCCTACGACCGATTTCTCCCTGGCGCCACTATGAGGCAAGGTACCATGCTTGGGAAGGAACATCCTAAACATGTAAAACATACAAGGGATTATCTGGGAGGTTTCCGTGCTGACTTTAGGCGCTCAGCAAACACAACTCTCCTCGACTCTGGATTTGAACTCGTGCCATCTTGTTAGGTGGCCAAGCCGTAGCCACGCGGTTTTAGCCTCTCAGCCACACAAAAAAGGCTACTTATATGAGAAAGTCTATTCTACATTTTGAAAATAAATGAAGACGACCCCTTGTCCCCCGTTTTGGGTTTTTTTAGACCTTGTGGGCTATAGGGCAGATGATTTTAAGGTCATATGTTTCTGTGGTCTACGGTTTACGAGGGCGTCATGTGGCCAGAACAACGACCAACCACCTTTACTTTTCAACAACTAATGTCAGGTACCCATTAGAGCTGGGTGGACTCAGAGGCACTCAAAGATCCCGAAATAAAAAATCCCAGTTTTCACCAGGATTCGAACCCGGGACCCCCGGTTCGGAAGCCAAGCGCTTAACTGCTCAGCCATCGCGCCTACATTGTTTTTTTGGTACTTTGTAAAATAAAACTACCATTTCTTCCCACACACCTCCCCCATGTGTCTTGACGTCAAAAAAAACAACAACAAAAATTCTGGTCACATGAAATTGAATACAATCTACTGACGCCAGCTACACAGTTCAAGTACTTTCGTCTTCTCCTTCATGCTGTTAAGTTCCATAAGCAACTATAAGAATAAAATAAATACCATTAGCAAATGTTTATTTGATGAGTAATGTTCCAGGAATGACAACCCTTCGATACAAGAATCAAGAGCTTCTGATAAGATCAAAGCGGCCACCAAGAGAAAGAGCTGGCTACAAACAGAGCAGGGGGAATCAAAAGACAAGCAAAAAAGAAAAAAAAAACAACAACATTGGACGCGTTCGTTTTGGGCTCCTGGTCCATTGAACTAGTGACTCAGAGAGAGAAGAGAAAAACTGAACATGTATTAATTAGGTCTGGGTATGTATGAAGCGTTTGAAGATTACAAAAAGAAACACATTGTATGGCCATATTTTGAAAGGCCTGTGGGGTCACAGAATATCGACCGTTGTGGAACTTAAAGTATTCGTTTATTTTACTAGGGATGATAAACTAGATTGCCACGTGGGTCCACAAATCCTCTTCCCAGTGCTGTATTGAACAGATGCACATATTGGTACTTCCGGTGTGAAACGGATGTGAACAAGAAAAACATTTTAAAAATATATTAAAAAAACAAAACAAAAAAAAAAACAATACATCCATTATTCAACTCCAAAATATAATAAAATAATTAATAAAGTAATTCAACAAATTTTTGATTCAATTCGGATATGGAACCCGTGACACCATCAGCTACTAGAACTTAACTCTTTCTCTCCTAAATGACGATCCCAACGTTGATTCCACCAGAATGTGGTAAATAATTACTGAGAGAAAGAGTTAAGAAGTTTAGATTTGTCCAACGAGGGAGTCATACTTGTACAATTATTTATTGGTATGTCCATTACATGGACATCTAGATCTAACACTAGGCCTAAAGTTCCTCATGTGGCCAACGAGCTAGTCATTCTTTTTCTCAGCGATATACACCAACCGATAAATCTAAAGGAAAAATCGTTAGAGGCGTTTTTCAGATCAGGGCCCGCCAACCCACCAATATTCCTCCATGAAGAAGTGACTTGAAAAAGTTGTAAAAATTGATACCTACATTCGAGCATTGATATTGACACATATTTCTTTACGTCATTGTGTGTCTGTCGTAAAAGTTCATTGTCAACTCTTTATTTTCGATGTTAACTTCAGCAGTTTGTCCAGGGTGTTATCTCTTCATAGCGTAGCTTCTTAAGGATGAGGATAATGTTTTGTACTACTAATTACATAAGGGCTAAATAGCGTCCAGTGTCTTGACCTAAGCTCAGCAATACTTTGGTGCAGTGCTGCATCCTTGGTGTGTAGTAATTAAGACATTTGTTTCATTCTTCCACACGATTTTACTCCTCAACATCGAATGCATGCTTTACAAACATAATTGACGGACTTCAAAGCAGTGGCGTAGCTAGGGTGGGGGAGGAGGGGGGAGAATTTGAATATCTCCCCCGAGCCCTCACTTGAGGGGGCCCCCAAATGAGTGTTTTTTACATTAAAAATTAAATATTAAGCAAAATAGAAAATTTCTACCTACGCTCAAGCTTCAGAGATCAGCTATAGGCAGAAAATGCAAATACAATGTTTTTACTCTCCTTAAAAAATCACGTTGACGTCAGGTAGATGTCATGTAGATGACAGGTAGATGTCAAATAGATGCCAGCTAGACGTCGTGTGAATGTTAAGTACATTTCAGTAGGCCTAGATTTAAGACAGACTTCAGGTAAATGTCAGATAGTCTTCATACAGTTGTCAGATAGTCGTCAGATAGACTTCATGTAGATGTCAGATTTCTGGTTGATGTCCGATGTTAGGTATATGTCAGTCGAAAGACTGTTAGATTGTCTTTTAGTCGTCAGGTGTTGTCAGGTAGGTGTCAAATATTCGTCAGATAAATTTAGGATTGTGGTCCTAAAGTCGTCAGATAGATGTCAAATAGTCTATATGTAGATGTAAAAAAGTCTTTACAAGAATTCAGATAGTTTTCATATAGACGTCATACTGATGTCAATTAGTTGTCAGATGGTCTTCATTTAGACGTCATTTAAATGTCATATAGATGTCAGATAGTCTTCATATAGGTTTCATTTAGAATCTAGTTGTCAGATGTCAGAGAGATGTCAGATAGTCATCAGTTACATGTCAGGTAGTTGTCTGCTTCGATTTACAGATATTAAGAAAAGTTCATTGAACTCTCTTGCCAGGATTTCGGAATAAAAAATAAATCCCAGCCACCCCATCAAAACGTTTATCCCTCGGCCACTAAACTCCTTATCTTCAATATCATCCACCATTCTTTATTTCTATTTTTTCTCATGCCTCAGAAGCTTTTAGATATCGGCCGTGTTCTGGATCAGACATAACGTTTTGGAAACGAGAACTAAATAAAAGCCAATGTTGATAGCAGGTGTAAAAAAAACTACAACCTTTTATTAGAGAACAGAAAGTGAACGGTGACAAGCCATCATTGATTGAGGGGAACAAAAGATCAAAACCAAAATTAACTTTAATAGAATGATTTTTAAAAAATTACTGATATAATCGAAAACTGGTGTACATGTATTAAATGCATGTAATACCTGATTGATCTTGAGACAAAAGTCACAATTGAATAGATTTGCAGTCATGTGTATCATTAAAAAGTAGCTTTCATTCAGGGTGTTAAAAAAGGAAAAGGTTATGTTTCAAAAGAGTACTCCCAAGAGGTTATAGTGTATTAGTGTTTCGCTCGGTCAAGCGAGAAATATGTCCTAAAATATGTGTCCATACAGAGGGGCGTACTGTCTAGACGTTTGGCTGTGTGACTGAGCGTACTAGTTCAGTGACTTGCTTAAACAGTGGAGTTGTTTCCTTTGTAGGATGTTTATGTTGGATACTCCAACGTACTGTACTTGTGAAGATATTGACTGTTGCTCTTTGATATTACTCAAGTGTATTGTCACTTGACAGGTACTGCAATGTACTCTTCTCTGTCACATAGTTTAATTGAATTCATTGAATAGTAACATGTTTTGGAAACAGACTTTCACTAGACAAGTGCACTACAGGAGCAGTCGTCTGGAGGAACCCAGGTCCATTGCCCCGTCGAACAGACGACAAGACGTCACTCCTAAACATTTTCACGTTCAGAAGATAAGACGTCATTATTATGCATTCCCACATTTAGGAGACGAGACGTTACTGCTAAACATTCCCACGTTCAGACGACAAAACGTCAATACTAAACATTCTCGCGTTCAGACGACAAGACGTCATTACTAAACATTCTCACGTTCGGACGAAAAGACATTACTAAACATTCTCATGTTCAGATGACAAGACGTTATTGCTAAACATTCCCACAATCAGACGACAAGACGACATTACTAAACATTCTCACGTTCAGATGACAAGACGTCATTACTAAACATTCCCACGTTCAGTCGACAGGACGTCATTATTAAACATTCTCATGTTTCTACACTTCTTTACAAAGTAAACACTGGAAGCATCAGCACCTATTATTAGTAGACGTTCTAGGCGCAACATTCTCACCCTTCAAATCACAAAACGTACGACTCTTTTAAGTATTAAACTATTTTATTTTATTGAAACCAAAATCAGGTAAGTAACACACATGATATGCCATTTTTTTTAAAAAAAAGGTAAAAAAGAAAGGGAATTGACTTGAAGGTAAAGGGAATTAACCAAGCGCCAAATCACCTTTGAACACGGAGACCCAAATTGACCTCATAAAATTGTCACAATTCCTCAACGTCTCAAGTCATCCAACTTGCTTCTCATTAAGTGAGAATCGACCTGGTCTGGAGGGACGCTGGGAACTGTGAACCTTTGTCACTCTCGCGCGGGAACACGCTGAAGGTTTTTTTGTCGATTAGCTCGTGGCCCCTCCAAACCAGGGTCTTAATCTCTCGCGTTCACACCCCTACAGTCTATAAAGAGTCGCTTTGGGGGCAGTTGGCCAGGAGCATAGATAAACATAACAATGTAAGGAATTAACTTTTACGACTGTTCGCAGTATGTTTTCCCGAGAGGCAGAAGTTTTATTGGCCAGACAAGAAGGAACGGGGAAAAAAGGGAACATGTTGGGAATCAGTAATAGAGTCTACACGAGGAAGAAAGAGAAAGTTTTGGTAAACCAAACACAAGAAGACAACGACGCTGTCAATATTTTTTTTCTTTCACTTAAGAGATTGATTAATCAATGAGCTTAGTTATTGGTGGCATGCCGAAGGGCTGAAGACTTCTTTTTATTATAAAGCTTATATTCATTCACTTCCTTTGTCTGTCTGAAATGAGTTTTTTTGTTTACATGTTTTTTTGTCATACTTCACATTCTCGGATCAAATTGAAAGTTTGCACATTTATTCATTGTAGTAATTCGACACGTTGATCAATAAAAAAAAAAGTAAAGAATTAATCAATTTGTTAATTAATTTAGTTTTTCATATATGGTAAAGAGAAATGATTTTAGCAGTACTTAAAGATGAGACCGTTATTACTTCAAAGAATGTTTAATGTTTCTAGTTTTATATCATGTGCATATACACACACACACACACAAAGTAAGACTTACCAAAAAGTGTGTTTGTTGGGGGGGGGGGGGAGGTCACGGTCGAAATAAAATAGAGATTGAATCGAAATATAATAGAGATTGAATCGAAATATAATAGAGATTGAATCGAAATAAAATAGAGATTGAATCGAAATATAATAGAGATTGAATCGAAATATAATAGAGATTGAATCGAAATAAAATAGAGATTGAATCGAAATATAATAGAGATTGAATCGAAATATAATAGAGATTGAATCGAAATATAATAGAGATTGAATCGAAATATAATAGAGATTGAATCGAAATATAATAGAGATTGAATTGAAATATAATAGAGATTGAATCGAAATATAATAGAGATTGAATTGAAATATAATAGAGATTGAATTGAAATATAATAGAGATTGAATCGAAATATAATAGTGATTGAATTGAAATATAATAGAGATTGAATCGAAATATAATAGAGATTGAATTGAAATATAATAGAGATTGAATTGAAATATAATAGAGATTGAATCGAAATATAATAGTGATTGAATTGAAATATAATAGAGATTGAATTGAAATATAATAGAGATTGAATCGAAATATAATAGAGATTGAATTGAAATATAATAGACATTGAATTGAGATATAATAGAGATTGAATCGAAATATAATAGACATTGAATTGAAATATAATAATATAATAGAGATTGAATTGAAATATAATAGAGATTGAATTGAAATATAATAGAGATTGAATCGAAATATAATAGAGATTGAATTGAAATATAATAGAGATTGAATTGAGATATAATAGAGATTGAATTGAAATATAATAGAGATTGAATTGAAATATAATAGAGATTGAATTGAAATATAATAGAGATTGAATCGAAATATAATAGAGATTGAATTGAAATATAATAATATAATAGAGATTGAATTGAAATATAATAGAGATTGAATTGAAATATAATAGAGATTGAATTGAAATATAATAGAGATTGAATTGAAATATAATAGAGATTGAATCGAAATATAATAGACATTGAATTGAAATATAATAGAGATTGAATCGAAATATAATAGAGATTGAATTGAAATATAATAGACATTGAATTGAGATATAATAGAGATTGAATCGAAATATAATAGAGATTGAATTGAAATATAATAATATAATAGAGATTGAATTGAAATATAATAGAGATTGAATTGAAATATAATAGAGATTGAATTGAAATATAATAGAGATTGAATCGAAATATAATAGACATTGAATTGAAATATAATAGAGATTGAATCGAAATATAATAGAGATTGAATTGAAATATAATAGACATTGAATTGAGATATAATAGAGATTGAATTGAAATATAATAGAGATTGAATTGAAATATAATAGAGATTGAATTGAAATATAATAGAGATTGAATTGAAATATAATAGAGATTGAATTGAAATATAATAGAGATTGAATTGAAATATAATAGAGATTGAATCGAAATATAATAGAGATTGAATTGAAATATAATAATATAATAGAGATTGAATTGAAATATAATAGAGATTGAATTGAAATATAATAGAGATTGAATTGAAATATAATAGAGATTGAATTGAAATATAATAGAGATTGAATCGAAATATAATAGACATTGAATTGAAATATAATAGAGATTGAATCGAAATATAATAGAGATTGAATTGAAATATAATAGACATTGAATTGAGATATAATAGAGATTGAATCGAAATATAATAGACATTGAATTGAAATATAATAATATAATAGAGATTGAATTGAAATATAATAGAGATTGAATTGAAATATAATAGAGATTGAATTGAAATATAATAGACATTGAATTGAGATATAATAGAGATTGAATCGAAATATAATAGACATTGAATTGAAATATAATAGAGATTGAATCGAAATATAATAGAGATTGAATTGAAATATAATAGACATTAAATTGAGATATAATAGAGATTGAATCGAAATATAATAGACATTGAATTGAAGTATAATAGACATTGAATTGAGAAGCCAAAGAAAAGTCATATGACTGCGTGTATGTGCTAGGGTTGCACTATGCAGCAGTTGTTTCCAAATCATGTCAAAAGTCTATGCCGGAAAAATCACGATGCGCAGATGAAAAGAAAACAAAAATTGTGCTTTCAGAGAGCGAAGAGAGATAGAGAGAGAATGAGAGAAAAAGAAATAAAAAGCGAGCCGTAAAATTTCATTCCAACAGATACACTAAATCACATGGTTAAAAAAGGATGTAAAAATGTTGCCCGTTTATTACAATTCAAAAAAAAAAAAAGAAAGGACTGTTCCGGCCATAATTATCCATATCAAGCCTGGGAACAAATCAACGGGTGTAGCCGGTGTGTACTGCTTGCTATGTGTACAAATGTACCTCCTATGCTGTTGTTATAAATTACGTTTTGAATGTACTTCAAATTGTACGTGTACATTCATTGAACTGCCCACACAATCATATAACAACTAATGTATCAAGAATTACTCATTTTTAAATTTTCGACAACTTTTCCACAAGAAATGTGTTTACACATTCAGTCTGATCAAAGGAGAAAGTTTACTGATTTAGATAGAAAACATTTGTCTTTAAGTTTTCTTTGAAAATGATGTTGGAATATTGCACACCTCTCTACGAAGTAAGGCCGACACGCACTTGAAACCTTGTCTGCCTTGAGGCTATACCTAGACACGGGAAAGTCTTCGGTGGTCGATCCTGAAAAAAAGCAGTTGCCGGTTACCCTTAGGCAGCTTGCAGTACATACGACTACATCCTGGCAAACCTTGAACACTGGAACGTTCCGACCCTAATCAATTACCAGGCTACATATCATCCCTTTCTACAACCGAGCGGGCGTGAATTTTATTTATATCCAGAATACGACCACTACATTCGCAAGAAGAAGCGCTCTGTTCTATGACTGAAGGCGGCCCAAATAAGTGAACTGGTTTTGTTTTGTTTGTAATATGTTTCGGATGTGTCTTCAAAGTTGAAGAAAATCTTCTTTTTAGTCCGTGTGATTGTCAAAAGAGTTGAGCCGATTGCTCTTCTTACTCTAGGCGTGTAAGCCTGCTTGAACAAACCGTTCTGTCTGGAAGAGGTCCAAGTCAACGCCTATGTAAGACATTGCCATTTCCGATATATCCGGCACTCCGGTCGCATGAACTAGAATGCATGGCCGAAGGCCGAGAACACAGGGAACCCCCGCTATTGTTGTACCAAGGTAACTGTGCAAGTTTCGCTATTAGTGTAACGGTCCCTTGAGGAACGGCGCATGGATTATCGACAGGGACGTGGAAGCTCTCTTTCAAAGGCTCTCCCATTCCCTTGGCCACTCCCACAGTTTTGTTTACTTATTCATTTAGCCTAATCACTTCCTCTAGCGGTCGTTTCCACTCGAGTGCCATATTGAGACAGAATAGCGTACTCGGGTCTTCTTAGTCCAAGCCTTCCTCAAGACGGGATGGCAGCAGGTCGGGTATGAGCCCGGAAACATCGAGAAGACCGAACGACAATCTAGCGCGCATACTACAAGACCAGGCAGCTATCCAACTTTACCACTAACACTATAACACTAACTTATAACTGAAATTATTTGTGCACTTTAGGTCACCTATTGGTTCTATTTTCTTAATAAAGAATTCATTGAAAATGTAATTAAGGAGAAAAAAAGGTTCATAAGTAAAAAATCAATTTTAGACATTTCATATCTAGAATTACCTTTCTGTATAATTTTTCCAAAAATTGAATTTCCATGACCATCAAAATTTGTTGGACAGTTCCAACGCCTGTTTTTAAACTGATGTTTGCATTCCTGAATGGCCATCTTGGCACCACTCTCCACAGCGACAATGCTGCCAGGATTTTTGGTCACCAATTTCCGCTGTCTCTTGGTCAGCGGCTCCAGGCTTGGATTGTTGTTGTGTTTGGTCAGTGGAGATCTCAAATCATTAGAAGGCTCTCCCGCTTTGGCCAAAGACCTGAAGGAAAATTTGAAGAATTAAAATGTAAAACATCAACAACAAAGAATGGCATACTAAGGATGTTCCTTAGGATCTTATAAATTGATTTTAAATAATAATAATTTTATATATCTGACAATGTGCCATTATATGAATACAAAATGTTGTTTATTATTAAATTGAGCATTTTATGTTTTAAAATGGTTTTTACTATTTGCATACAATAGTTAAAATGTTGAAAATACCCACTAAGTTTCACTTGAAGATTACCAAAAGAAGCCGCTATAGCTCTTATTATCATGTGAGGAGAATGGTGGCAAGGAGTTTTAAATAAAGCTTATTATATCCAGAGATCAAAACGTGACTGAAGGACGTATTCACAACATAAACACTTTTAATTCCATGTGCTCATAATAAATAAAATCATCTACATTAGCATAGAATAAGAATTTCAATAGTGGAGCTGTGTGTTCTTATAGGCCTAATAATAATAATAATAAGGCTTGTCTTCGATTCCAAAGATTAATGAGGAATGCAGTATTTCTCGTGGATACGCAGCCCCAGCTGTGACCTACAAATGTTGCCACATCCTTGGAAAGCTTAACCATTGTCCGCCGGTGGTCGATTAAGATTTTCTTTTCGTCGTCTGCGTCTGTCCTCGGCAGCGGATCTTGTTTTAATTCTTATATATGCTCAGTTGATGCATCTGAAACAGACCAAGTCCAGCTCCAACAGAAGACCATCAAAGATGTAGAATCTTTTCTTTTGTACCGTTGTCTAAAATGTAATAACAATGTGTTGATCATTGTAGACAGACCGCATACAACGCAGAGAGGATAATACTGACAAGAGTCCATTATAAGTAAAATTAAAAATACAAATAGTGAATACATATATTATTATAATTAAACATTTTTTATCATAGTGCTTTTTGATGTGGAGACTAAAACTTGGTGGCATACTTTAGATTAAAGATTTAGTTAGTGTTTAGTCAAAAGTACATATTTTCATTAAAAGTGCTGTTCAAAAAATAGTTTAAAAAGTATATCACAATGTAATGCCTAATATCCGAGCTTCGGTTATCTGAAAGTCCACAAAATCCGAAAATAAAATTAGGATATTTCTAGAAATGAAATAAAACTAATGACGAACAGTAAATGTGTGTATTATGTACTAAAATGACAGTACGTTTCAAAGACAGACAATATAATGAGCAAAACAGAACAATGTTTTATGTGGTTCTAAAAAAAAGTCTGTAACATTTAAGTTGAGGTAATGAATAGAAGAAAACATAGAAGAAAGTCATTAATAAATAAATAGAACGGAGATCATAGAAAGTAGTGGCGTGAAATAGTTTAATTATATTTTACCTATCAAACTGATAGCAAGTGGTAGTGTTACAGACACAATCATAAAGATACTAATATTAAAATAATTTTAAACATATTTCAGGTACTCAGAATATGATTGTGTATTTTTTCATGAATTAAATTTTCATTTGAATAATGCTAGAGATGCATGCAGTATATAAATACCATAAAAATGATTATAAAAGGGAAACATTTGCACATATACTTCAATCTCCACACAGTATTTCTGCTTTGTTAGCGACAATGAATAATTTATGCAAAGTTTCAACTTGAACTGAGAACGGAAAGGGGGAGGGATGGCGTGTACACATATTTTTTACCAGACTGACAAAGTGAGTTGATATAAGCTTTGTGTTAATCATTGACAAATACAGTGACCGATATAAATCTAGTTTTATACCTTGGTTCCGTGATCAACGGAAAACTGAAATCTACGTGTTAGAATTTTCAATGGATAAGAAAACAAAGTGTATCCAGCTGCCTTTTGTCCGTCAATGTGGGGAGAAGAAATGAATATTACCAACAATAAAACAATGAACGTTCAAGTCTCTTACGACATTGTAACAGTTAATGATAGTTTAGGTTTCAGTACAATTGTAATAAGTTTATAGTATGAGAATATCGCACCTTAACGCGTCAATATCTTCGTACTCATTGGTTCTAAAATAAATGTCCTCCTTTAGATTACTGTAAACCAAAAAGTCTCATCAATGTTTTACCGTGCTCTAATTAGCAGTATTTTAGGTTTCAACATGACTGCTTCATTTAGCTATCTGAACTTAAAAAAAAAAAAAATCTTAAACTTGTAATTGCTGCTAGTAATGCCACTAACAAAACCACATTTGGACAACTAGAGTCTCGACAACTATTCGAGAATAAACTTCATAAAAGATCTCAAAAAGACTTTCTAGACAAAAATAAACATCATTTCAGATCTCGAATTGAACATTTGACCTTTACAAATAAGAGACATTACATTGACTACATAAAGAAACAGACATAAGAACTCTTTGGCTTCTTTGGCAATCACATCATGAAATCATTAAAACTTTACAAATGTAACGCGGGAGACTGGTATATACGCAAAGGTAAGACAAATTCTTTCATGAATTACAAAGATAATCTTCCTATTCTTCTTCTTGTTCTTCTTAATCTTATTGTTTTTATTATTAATATTATTAACAATTTGTCCAGATCTATGCTAACTCCAAGTGGTGGATACGGCTAAAAGATGAACAAGAAAAACTGTCCAAATGATTTTATTTTATTTATCACTTAGAAGAAATTATACAACTATGCAGAATCGTTGCAAATGATTGCTCACCCCTGAGATGTTTAACTTTTTAAAAAATGATTTTTTTTCATCAATGCTACATCCCTTATTTTACATATTGTTTTTTTTTTATTTATTTAATATAGTTAACGAAACGTTAAGGTTCTGGTTTGAACTATTTGACTTGGCATGTGATGTAGTTTGTGGTTATAATTAATCTTGATCTATGTATTCTGTAGTTTGGAACCATGCACTTATTTATTGAACTTTAGTGAACAATCTGGTATCAGGCTTTGAGTTAACTAGACAAGTACATTATAAATGTGTTCTCTCAATGTGCCACACTTTTCATTGACAGATCCAGTGTAACGGAATTGAATGAAGATTAAAAAAAAAATTAAATTGATTTAAACACATCATTATTTTTTAGGCCATTGATTTAAAATACCACATTTGTAGACTGTACTAAGCTTCTCATTCTCATCAACTGGTGTCAGAGCGACATTCATGTAGAACAGTGATACCCCACTGAATTTGATCTAAGGGTCATTTTAATTTCCGACATTTTGTGTCGCGGGCCACATGACCGAAAATTTACAAAAGCTAAACAAAATTGACATGAGACTATTTTATAAGAAAGCTGTGGATCAACTACTGACATTAAATAATGAGATATTTGAAATGTTATTTTATTTACGCGTCTAAAATGGCTTCATTTCTTTACTTAAACTACGAGCATAATTGTAGCTAGCTTCACCGTCGACTCATTTTCTTGTTTGTTTTTTTTGGGGTGGGGGTGGGGGGGGGGGGTGAATAGTCCCATCGATCCTGCAATCTCTAGGCGTAGTTTAAAATTTTTTTTTATTCGCGGCTCAAACGTAAAACGCCTTTAATTTAATTTTATAGTGCCATTAATATATTTAAAAAAAAAAACAGCCTTACGTTCTTTATAAACCCAATATGTTGGCTTATTATCATGTTCCACAAACAAATAAAGATACGCACTTTTCCATGGTAGATTCTACATCCAGAGGCAATATTTCATTTTAAACATTTCATCTTATGTTAATTAAAGGTCATGATACCGGACTAACAAAAAATAGTGGTGAGGCCCTAACGTAGATAAAGAGATATTTTTCAACCTTTTTTGAGGTGGAGATTTTTCTACATTTTTGGTCGACGTTTTGGTGGACCGGATGAAACCATCTGTCCCTCGGGCCGTGTTTTGGGCATCACTGCTGTAGAATAGGTATCCGTGTCTTGCTGACTACCGTCCTTGACATAGCAAGGTGAAACACTGACAATATTGTCATTTTATCGTTTAGACTCAGAGTAGTAGAATCAAGTGTTGGAGACACAAGTAGATCAGAATAATATGGACTTCAGTATTAACTATGCCATTTCTGAAGATACATGTTAACGGACATACGGTGAATAATGTGTTTTTTTTCTAAAGAACTGTTTTTTTTTTCTTAACGATATTAAATTTGAATAGTTGTTTTAATGATTATAAAACATAAACATTGAGTTTATTATTTGTTTATATCAATTATAACAATACAGCCACAGATTGGGACAAAAAGAAATAATCTCTGACATATTGACAAAGAACTACATAGAACGGCTAGTGGGACACACTTTATTTGTTTCTTTTAATAAGTCAAGTTTCAGTTCCCCTTTGACACCTTGTGATCTATAGGGAAGATGATGTAAAGGTCATCTGTTTCTATGGCCCACTGTTGACCAGCACAACGACCAGCCTTTTCCCCAGCTAATGTTAGCTACCAATAAGAGCTGGGCAGATGTAGATAAAGTTATATTTAGACATGTTTACGCCCTAAAGATTCCGAAATAAAAATTAAAATTTCCACTGGATCCCCGCTTCAGAAGCCAAACGCTTTACCTCTCAGCCACCAAGCGTACTGTTTCTTTCAATGATCGTTGAGGATTCTGAGAAGTCGCTGATAACCCGAGTGACAACTGTTCCGTTTTTCAGAATATCAAAACATAACGTTCTTAATGTACGTATACCGTGCAGGAAAAATGTTTTTAAATTCTTTACAATCATCATAATTTTATTCATAAATTCTGAAGAATTCTTGAAATATGCTAAACATCGCTTCTAAGTAAAGTGGAATGGAATGGATTGTCGAATGGAATGGGGTTGCCTGAATCAGCCAATGAATTAGCAGAGTTTAAGTCACTGATTAACATCCATGACTGGATTAATATATGAAATGCGTAGGACGTAATTATCTTCTTTTGTGAAGTAACGTCTGTAATCTTTAAGATAAGTATTAGATCTAGATTTTATCGACATCTTTAAAAGCATAATCTCACAGAGTGTTTTCTACAAGTTCAACCTTTAGATAAGTATTAGATCTAGATTTTATCGACACATTCAAACATAATCTCACAGAGTGTTTTCTACAAGTTCAACCTTTAATACCATGGCAGATGGTGTAAAGGTCATCTTTTTTTGGCCGACAGTTAACGAGAGTGTTATGTGCCCAGCACAACGACCAACCTCCTAATGTCTGGCACCCATTAAAGCTGGGTGGACTCTAGGACGACGAAAAAAAAAGCTGAAATTTAAAATCGCAGTTCACCTTTCGGTTCGGAAGCCAAGAGTTTTTTTCTCTCGGCCAACACCACCGCCCCTTTCCAGTGTGTTCTCTCCACGGATCTAACATCAACAAACATTTTCTTTAGGGTATATATTTGTTAAAAAAGTATTAAAATAATATCTTCATTTTGACATCTAGACAATATTTCATCATGGGCGTAGCCAGGATATTTTTTCGGGGGGGGGTTTTGGGGGGTGAATTTTTTTCTCCCCCCCCCCAACGACCCCCCCCCCCCAGCGAAAAAAAAATTATATCTATTTATGTGTGTGTGTGTGTGTGTGTACAAAATCTTTATTACATTCTGACCCTTCATTCTTTCGGAAGACGCCTATTGTGCCCTATAATAGGTTCTTCCATGAGTTAGTGGAAAAATTGTAGATTCTTCGCCATTACTAGCAAAGGGGTCTGGGGGAGCGCTAGGAGCTCCCCCAGCGCGGGGCAAAGCCCCTCCGCCAAGCACTATTTCTGATATTGAAAAACAACAAAATGCATATTCTGAGGTATCTACAGTGCATTTTCCTGCTATTAAAAAGTTCTATTTCAAAAACCTAATGTGTTATTCTTACTGACTTAGACCCTCCCTCGTCGTTCGGCGCATTAGCCATCAAGCTGTTTTCATAAAATTGTAGACTCCCAGCCATTACTAGCAAGGGGGTCTGGGGGAGCGCTAGGAGCTCCCCATCGCGGGGCGAAGCCCCGCCGCCAAGCACTATTTCTGGTATTTAAAGCCAACAAAATGCATATTCTGAGGTATCTACACTGCATTTTCCTGCTATTAAAAAGTTTTATTTCAAAAACCTAATGTGATATTATTACTGACTTAGACCCTCCTACGCCGTTCGGAGCATTTGACGTCAAGCTGTTTCCATAAAAATCTGTCACTGGTAATGTCTGAAGCCTCTTCCCACCTACTATGAGGACCTACATGAATGAGTGGCGTCAAGTTGTACTAGGATATCATTGCAACTCTTCTTATGCTTAATTCATTTTGTTGGAGAACATGTCCCGCAAACATCATGCGTCGTTCTCTCACAATCTTACTAAGGTGTCGACTCCCAGTTCGGCATAGGATTTCCTTGATTTAGACCCGATCTCTATAACTGACTCCTAAAATCTGTCTTAGCCATTTTTGTTGAGCTACATTTAGTATTTTTCGATTTCGGTAGATGACTATTCACTGCAGTTTATTAATGGAGTCCTGCCACTGGTAAAAATGTGTAACCTCTCTTGAATACGCTCTTGGAATTAAGTGACTGTAGTTTGCTTTAGATTTTATATCGAAAAGAGAAGTTTTAACATCAAAATCTTCTGTTGGGGGTTTTCCACCTCGAAATGCTCTGTAGGGGGATCTTAAACTCAAAACCATCTGGAGGGGTTTTAAACTTTAAAAAAAAGCCATCTGTAGAAGAAGGGTTTAAACTCAAAACCCACGATTGGCTTGGCTACGCTCAAATAATTTTAGTGTTTAATTTGCTTTTTATTTTTATATTGAAGAGGTATTTTTAGCACCAAACCACTCTGAATGGGGGGTTTAAACTCAAAACCCCTTTCGGCAACGTTCATAGCATTTTGAGTGCATAATTTGCTTTTTTTCTTACACTGAAGATGTATTTAAATTTATCCTCAAACCCCACTGGAGGGGAGTTTAAACTCAAAACCCCTTTGACTACACTCATAACATTTTTAGTGTATAATTTGCTTTGTTTTTATTATTAAAGAGATATTTTTTACCTTCAAACCCCGCTGAAGTGGGGTTTAAACTCAAAACTGAGATAAAACAATTTAGCCACGCTCATAACATTTTGCGTGAGTAATTAGCTGCTTTTTTTTATATTAAAGAAGGGGTTATCGTAAATTTTAGACGGGGTTTTAAAATCAAAATCTTCCTTAACTGTGTTCTTGGAATTAGGGGATTTTCGTTTGCATTTTTTTTTTGTTTTGTTTTATAGAAGAGGGGAAGTTAACTGCAAAAACCCCAGGTAGGGGGTTTAAAACTCAAAACCCCTGGTAAGGGGTTTTAAACTCAAAACCCCTAGTAGGTTTTTTTTAACTCGAACCCCTCTGGTAGGGGTTTTAAACTCGAACCCCCCCCGGTAGGGGTTTTTAAACTCGAACCCCCCCTGGTAGGGGGTTTTAAACTCAAAACCCCTTTGGTTGTGCTGGGGCAAGTGATGGTTTAGTATTAAAATCTCACCTAAAATAAACAAAATCAAAGCAAAAAATCAGTCACTAAATTCCGACTCCCCCCCTTCGGGGGGGGGGGATTTCATTTCGGGGGGGGTTTGAACCCCAAAACCCCCCCCCTGGCTACGCCCATGTATTTCATAGTCTATAACTGAAAACAAAACCAAAAAAAAAACAACAACTTAAAATGTGAAATTGATCAGCGCTGTCCAGTCTTGTAGGCCTAGGCCACTTTCTGTAATTATTGGGTATTTTTTATTTACAACCACTTTTTAAATGTAGCAATTAAGAAAATGGCACGGGCCAACATGCACAGCATCTATGCCCTCCATCAACAGAGAAGACTACGCTGGTTCGGTTATGTCACTCGCATGCCAGATGGAAGAATCCCTATAGACATCCTATACGCTGAGCTTGCAGAGGGAGTCAGACCCAAGGGCCGCCCAAGACTAACCTACAGAGATGTCTGCAAGCAAGACATGAGAGACACGGGCATCGACCAAAGTATTAGGGAGGAGATAGCCCAAGACCGGACAGCATAGAGACAGACTGTACGTGCTGGTACGAACTTCGCCGAATGCAAGAGAAACGAAGCTGCGTCAGCCAAGAGAAAGAAAAAGAACTCTGCCCTGTCAACTAGCCCTAGGACAGATGCATATACATGTAAGAACTGATGCAAACTTTACCGCTCTAGAATTGGCTTGATCAGTCACTCCAGATTCTGCCTCATCTCAAGACGTAACCAAAGCCAGTGACTCATCTGGGCGCATCCATTGTCTTCCGAGACAGAAGGAGCCGTATACAAAGAAAATGTCTGCTTCTTAAAACTTAGAATATTCTAAAATAGTTTATTGATATAACACGTATTACACAAATTAAATTTTTCTTTTAAAACATGGTCTACATAACAAATGATGCTTTTATAATTTTAACTAGTTAATGAAGTTTTTTTTTTGCAAGGAAATTAAAAAAAAAAACACAAATATAAACAAATAAAAACAAGCTTTCTGGGACACATTCAGTCTGCGACACATTCAGTCTAGGACACATTCAGTCTGGGACACATTCAGTCTGGGACACATTCAGTCTGGGAAGATATTCTGTCCCGTAGACAAATTCTGTTAGGAACGCTCTTGTTTTCGTTCTATACCAAAATGACTACTTGTAATTAAAACAAATATTGTAAATAAATTTCAATCTACAGCTTATGTAAAAACAGAGAAAACTGAGACCGGAAGTACACGATAAACATGAAACCCTTGTCACATGAAATTTTCGCGAATTCCTTATTTAATAAATTACTTAATGAATAAATGGAAAAAAAAATAAACGCAACATTTCACTACTTCTTGCCATTGATAGGACTTAGGATGTTCAAACTCTATTGCACCATTTGTTAAATGACATAGAGACTCTGCTGCCCACATGGTATGCTTTTATAGCTTGTTGCTTCACAGGCCCGCCTCCAGAAATATCTTGGCCCCAGACAACTTGGTACGTGTGGGCCCTAGCTTCCCTTTCCCCACATGCCAAAAAAAACCCTTCAAATATGTTTACAAGACGCATAAAAATAGGCGTGAGGGGCCCCTTTTCTGTTCGGTTCCGGAACTAGAGTCTTCTTTGTCCCGCCTCCCCCACCTAATGGCTGCAGGCCTATGCATCCACACATTTTACCATCGAGTTCTTAAGAGCATGCATAAAGAACAAATACAACCCACCAAAATTGGAAATTAAAATTTGCGTTGTAAAACGTTTCAAATTGACTCCAATTGGCTACTTCAAGGAAAAAGAAGATGTCTCTCTAAGCGATGTAAAAGTTTAACCAGAAATAAACTGGCCTCATCAGTTGGTTTATATCTCAGGTAGGGATGAAAAGTTAAGTCTCAAAGAAAATTTCTGCGCCAACTACTTACCACCATTTAGTTCCCTTGGGGGCCTTCACCTTTGTTGATTTTTGGCTGCAGACGTCAGTTGTCAGCAACATCAAGCACAGCGTCACCATCAAGTGCATTGTCTAAGGTCATTAGAAACCGGATGTAGTTCAGATCCGAGAAACGAATCCACACTATCCACTTATCCTTAAAAAATATCCACAGTCTGGAAAATATACACAAGTCTTATCGAAGTATCCAATAGATGTAAACGTGCATTAACTAAATTTGAAGATATACCAACAAAAAGTTACAATAAAAATGTTTTCCTTTCCTTTGGATTAGAACGGGGTAGAAATGCAGAACAATTAAACTCTTGAATTAATCACGTGATTAGTTAAATCCAAATCTTATAGTTGTATAATTTGCTGTCTTTGTTACTCGACTCTGAAATTTTGTATGAATTTGTGTTTTGATTAGTGCACCAACAACTCAAGATTACAGTTAATGTTGAAACTGATGCTTGAGTTCACCATCAGCTATGAAACTCTTAGCTCTAGTTAATGATGGGTCTTCCTTTATTTCGGTAGCGTTGACGATTTAAGCCAATATAAAGTGGCTCTGCTGTCAAACTACTGTTGACGTTGTTTAGATGTAGCAGAAACACTTGAGATATAGAACTGGAGTTTCACGTCACGTTAAAAATAAGAGCTGGATTGTTTCTCTTGAGTGCTTAAACTTCCAGCCCATTTTAGTCTTAGAACTTGTCCAGCTGTGAGCCTCGCTTTGAACAATGTCTGTGAAGAAATAAAATGTATTAAAATTAATTTAAATAATTGCAGACCAAAACTAAAACATGTAAAAGCAACTATTTGTAAAATTTGACAGAGGATGACAAGGGTCATGACCGTCGCAGCTAAAAATTTATTCCTAAACTATTACTTATTAAAATATTCCATTAAAACTCCGATTCCAGTCCATGTGGATCATTCACAGCGCATCTCTGATGATGTCTGATTATTGAGAGGATATGTGGATATAAGTCCATGGCTAATCACTGGTGATAAAAAAGGTTAATTATGGTATCGATAGAAAAAAAAATTAATCCTCGCTGAAGTGGTCCACCTTGCCATGAGACTGATGAACATTTCAAAGGGGGAAAATGTGTACTTTCCCTGGGTTATCTCCCCCAATTCCTAAAAGGGGCCAACTCCCCACCTTTCCTCAACAAACGACACAGGACACTAGTTTTTTTTTAAAGCGCGGGGGAGTGTGAAAAATCGTGGAAGAGGGGGGAGGGGGGAAGGACATGAGAGAATGAATGACATTGAGGGTGGGGGTGGGTCGGACCAGGCAAGCCAATTGGAAAATCTGAACAGAATTGTTAGACTTCTCCACGTTGCTTATCAAACTTCTTTTATGATAAAAATGACTCGAACTTTCGATTCTGAGAGTCCAGTGGTCCAACGGTTCTCAATTACAGGTAGTAGCATGTTTGTTTACTTTGCAACGTGTACCAAGCAGACTTGAGAGAGATATTTCCCTTGTAGCCAAGTGATTAACCCTTACCCTTCCGTCCACAGCAAGCTAACAGAGTCAAGAACAGAGTTGATATCATTGTGTTCTAAACTTCAATAGAAAGAAGCTGAACATTTTAACAAGCAATAATAAAAAAAACAACTTTTTTTTTAAAACAAAGATTATCAAAAGGAAAGAACCGCCAATAACTGCCATTTATCTGAAAATTACACGGTTTAGCTCCTTTCCGCTATATAAAACAAAATTAATTAATTAGACTTAAATGAATAACTCTTTGGTTAATTTTTGGATTGATTGACTATGAATATATATGCAAAATTTCAACTTGATCCGAGAATGGGAAGTGGGAGAAAAAAGTGTCAAAACGTAATAAGGGATTAAATATATATAAATACATACACATCTCTTATTAATTAGCATTTATTTCCCTTATTTCGATATCAAACAAAATGATTAACAAACAATTAATTAACTAACTGATTTTTTTTTATTGATTCAAGTCTTGTCAGGCTCAATGAATAATTGTGAAAAGTTTTAACTTCATCCGAGATTGGGAAATGGGAGAAAAACATGTTCAAACTTTTTACCAGACAGACAGACAGAGTGAGTTGATATAAGCTTTGTATTATATAAGTAACTGAAAAGT
Source organism: Biomphalaria glabrata (assembly GCF_947242115.1). Lineage (NCBI taxonomy): Eukaryota > Metazoa > Mollusca > Gastropoda > Planorbidae > Biomphalaria > Biomphalaria glabrata. Next base: position 11,361,486 of record NC_074726.1, on the reverse strand, counting down.
TGATGAGTATAAAGAGCAGAAAATATAGAAACTATGGTACGAGGTGGCTTTGAGGTAAGCGCTTGGCTTTCGAACTGATGTGTCTCAGATCAAGACTCGGATTTTCAATGTCCTAACTTGAATGACGTTCAGCCGAGTCTAATGGCGGTATAGATCGTTGTGTTGACAGCATGACACTCTCGTCAATCGTTGGCCCTAAAAAAACAAAAGACCTTCATAACGCCTTGCTCTTGGAAGACATCTATTGAACCGGATTGTCTTTACACATCAATTGGGTCAAGCGTGCTCCTATACGGAGTGTGGAACGAATATGCAAGATGAAAACACCATTCTTGTGTACAAAATCTTTAATTTATAGGAACGTTTTTATAAACTTTTGATACGCTGCAGGACGAAACGAAACCAGTAACTATGTTTTGATTCTTAAATTTAATCATAGCTAGTAAAAGAGTTAGTTGATATAAGCTAAAGTGTTATTTGTGTGTCTCTCTATTCTTATAGCTTAATAATTCCTAACATTTAATACTCCCTAATAGTGGATTCATCTAATCACAGCAAATAAATCTACTTACACCATAGAGATCTACAAACAGCGGTGGGGGGCGGAGCTAGCTGGGGGCATGTGACTATTGACCACTGGAGCGTTAATTGCATACTGGCGAAATAATTTAGATCAGAAGAATGTGTCTTTTAGACATGGTCTAGTCTCTAGAGGCTAGTTCGCTTGGTACTGTGTTGCTTCCAGGAGGTGTCCCCCGTTTCCGGGGTCGCTGGTTCGCTCGGTCCGTGCTGGCCTTTATTTTCTTCATATTTAATTTACTATTTTCTCTCATTAAAAATGTAGTCCCTGGTGCTGCCTTTAATATGACCAATATGTATGTACAACAGAGCATTGAGATCGACATACATCACATGTATCTACTTTATCTACCTAAAGCATATTGAACAACCCAAAGCATATGGATTCACCTAAAGCGTGTAGATCTACCTTAAAGCATATAGATCTACATACAGCACTTAGATCTACATAAAACATAGAGATCTACATACATCCTAGAGATATACATATTATTGGCACACTTTAACGATATGCTCATATGTATGTATCATTTGTTTCAGCACCTAGCTTCAACTCTATGTTTACATTTTTTTTTTGCCATAAGTTTGGGAAATTAAAAACTTATTGAAATAAACATGGTATGTCAATAACTATACGTATGTTTTCTCAGCGATATGGTAAAATTCGATCTATGCCACAGGATAATCTGATTAAACTGTATAGCTTTTTTCTTAATTGAGTTCATTATAATGGATAAAGCTAACATCGTCACGTTCCCATACAAAAAAATTAATTAAATTAATTAAATTAATTTCAATTAACTAAGTTCCCTTCATTAATTATAGATGTATCACACACTAAATTGCCCAAATCAAACTGTGGTCTCTCTTTCTCTCTCTCTCTCTCTCTCTCTTTCTCTCTCTCTCTCTCTCACTCTTTCTCTATTTTAAGCTTTATATCTGTATTTTTTTTTTACTCTGTCACTTCCTCTCTTATAAGAGCTACGGAAGAAGTGCAATCGTGGAAATGGAAGGAAATAGCGAGTAAATAAATATTTCATCAGCTCAGGAATGTGTATAGAATCTCCGTAAATGGAATGCTGGGACTCTGTTATTGGGGCACTCTGACAAAACTATCTAACTATCTGTCTCTCTCCTTATCCCTCTCTCTCTCTCTTTCTAAATATATATATATAGTAATATTAGAGTTAACATTTTCAAGGTGCGTCATCTCTTATTTTACTGCATATAGAAATCAGCATAGAACTTGAAGAGTTGGTTTCAAAAGAAGTTTTTTAAACATTTTTATTCTAAAAACATGATAAATATAAGAAACTTAAAAAAAAACAAGGTTACAAAGACAATTTGTGTGGAAACACAAACTCGAAATCAGCCCCCGAAGTGGTCCACCTAGGCAGGTAATAAGACGGGTTTCAATATTTTCAGAAAGAATATCATAATGAAATGACAGAGAATAATGGAGAAGGAATGTTGACCGATCATGTGTGGTGGCCCAACGGTCCAGCAGACCAAGGGATAGGTGAAAGTGAATGGTAAATCAGGTGTGAACCTGGCCTAACTGATGTCATATAATGATAATCAAATTGTTTTATAAAGGGTCAATCTCATATTCAAAGCCTCTATAACTGTCTATCTGGTGTGATTATTATTCGGTCGCTTCTGCAGTGTTCCATTATAATATGAAAATCTTTATCTTGAATAGATTACGTATTTGCAAATGCTAGCGCTATTCATTATAGAGTTTAATAAAATTAATGTATTTGTAAAGTTTTCTCAACGTTTTTAAGTCAAGATCTAAATACATATCATTGGGATATAATTAAGGTTATTAGTAAGCTATGGCTACCACTTCAGTATTTTTTTCTCTTGAAGGACGGGGATCTAGGACGGAGTAACAAAAAAAAATGTTCTAATTTTTCATATTCATTAGTTATTAAGAACAAATTAATCTCTCTACAAGAGGAGGAATTTTCTAGTCCTCTAGCTAAATTTAAATTAATTTCTTTATACTTTGAAAATTTATAACAGTGAAACTTGAGATTTCCTGATGTGGCCAACGAGCTAGAAAAACTTTTCCCAAACGGTATTCTCCAACTTTCACACTACTAGGAAAATCGTAAGAGCCGTTTTCATGAACCGTATCAGGTTGCATTTGTTTCCAGGATCCTCCCGCCGGACGACGGGGATGGGAGCGGGTTTGAACGACAGTCCAGCACGTAAACTGCACGACCAGGCCGTCATCCAATAATAACCACTCAACATTTTTCTTTCTATTTAAATCTTTCACTCTCTCATATTCTTCTTTTAAATTTCTTAATTTTGTTTCTTATTTAAGCTCCTCTACATCGTCACGATATTTTTCTATATCAATTTCTCTTCTTTTTTTTACATTTGTTCTCTTCCAAAAGAATCTAAACCGAACCATAAAAATCAAAATATAAACAACAAATTGAACATAAGTATAAAAAATATATTTTAAAATATAAAAATTCAGAATATCACCAAAAATATAGAGTAATAGTCTTTACTTATATAGGATCGCTCCCTGATCGTGCAGTATATCGATTAGTCGTTTAGATGGCCCCGGGTTCAAACTCTGATCGATGTCCGCTTTACTAAGGAATGCACTTTGAAGATATTAACACTTATTTTACTTTTAAATTTTAAAAATCATAACCTTAAATCTAGTAAACTGTATTGGAGATTTTAACTCTTTATCTCCGTAATTATTTTCCATGTTCTGACAGAAGCGTTTATTTTTCATATGTGTACATTCTACCCTGTTATGATTAAACTTCAATAACATTTTTGTTTGTAATCAGAAAACGTGACTTTTGGGATATAATTATAGGAAAATGCATGCTCTTGTTATATAACACAAATTAAACAAAAAATTAATTTAATTTAATGGGGTCAAATCAACGATAGTATCGTTAATTAGGAAAGAAAGAGTTAATGCTAAACTAAACAATGTTAAGGACGCTAAAATTGAACTGCTCTGTAACGAATTAGTTATAAGTCATCTGTTAGATTGGAGACTGTACTTAGGCTAAAGTTGGTTATGTCCATTAAGCTCCATTCAATAACGGTACAAGTCTAGATTTCAATTGTAAGGCAATACATGAGCATCTAACAAAGACGAGACATTGCTTAATTTCTGTGCTTCTTCTCTCCCCTTTCAAAATACACAAAATGTTAAGCACCCCCCCCTCTTTCACAAATTACCAATTACTTCCCCCTCCACCAAAAAGTACACAAATTACCCCCTCCATGGGCCCAATCGCAGGGCGCTTGTTTATCTGAAGAAACTTGTTTTACAAAACTGCTGTCCGTCTGTCTGTCCAGGCGCCACATAACCAGCCCCCGCCATGCGGCCCAGGGACTCTGTTGTTTGTGAAGCAGATTACCTACGCATTAAGTGCATGTCTCTGTAGCCAACCTCTAGTCCTTCGACCAAGTGTATGCCATGGACTTATCACCCACGGAAAACTACACACGCTGAAAAGTAGCCGCTAAAGGATTCTGCAAAGAAATGAAAGGAGGGAACCGGCCGCCTTCTCTCTTTCTTAACCTCCTCCCCCGCTTCTCTCCTTTCGCACACACACGCAGACAACCCTGACATTCACACACACACGCATAAAAGTGCACACATTCGCCAAGTCTAATACGCACATATATGCGCACTGTCCATTCAATCCCGCCAAGACGGAAACGAGGTAGAACGTGCAGGAATGAGGCCAAGATGGTTCCATTCATGAAGTCACACGTCTTTCAGGTCATGTGAAGTTGGGCACGTTCCTTGCCCATGATCTGTTGGTCACTTCTGTGACATGGAGCAATAGCGGGAATGTTAATAGAGTGGTCATTTCTTCAGTTACAGGATATTGCAAATACCATGTTCCGAAATCTAAATGTCATATTAATAATGGGAAGATAAGAAATGATAGAGACATTAACCGTGACCTTATAGGACTAGAGGTACACTATAACGAAACAACCAGAACCACTATCATCTCATCTCTGCCTGTGGTCCTGACTGAGGCATGGGCCAGGAGCCAGCTTCCCCCAGGCTTTGGCGAGATTTTCTGTTCTCAAAGAGAACCACTATACCATCTTATTCAATCCTATGTAACTGTGTCTAAACAAGGACCATTCTTAATTTATATACATATATATTTTAAATAGTTTTTGAAGTAAACAAATGTTAGCTTACGCACAAGAAAGCACAAAAAATACAAAATATTTTTAAGAAAGAAAATTACTTTAACACTAACGGAACTAGATCTAAAACTAAAACAAAATTCACTGTTTGATGCGTGGTGTACCACTTTTTACTAATGCTACTCGAAAGTTTTTTTAAGTATTGCTTTAAAAATGTAATTTATTTTTTCTATGAAATTAAAAGGGTGCATTTATACAAATCCAAAGAGTGACTTTGCACTGCTTTTAGCATGCTACAATGTATGTGAAATCATATTTTCAATAGCGCTATTACTTTTGGGGAATTAAATGAGAAAGATGGATCGACAGATAGACCGACAGACATACAACAGCAGATGACTGAAGCTTTTCCTATCTTTGTATGTTCGCGTAGGTTGTGTGCCATTGTCGATGGCCTATATTTAAAAAAATACTTTTTCTTTAAATGCACTGAAATGGTAAAAAGAGTGGTATAGAATGTATAGAATAAATTTGTTAAAGTCGTTTCGAATTACAACAAAGTGCTCCGCTTTATCTTTTGGATTACATATTAGATTTCAAAGCTTAAAATTTCCATGGGGTATCCACGTGTATATATAATTAGATCTTAAATTTCTGCAAAGTCATTTCTCTTTTGTGACTAATTCATGGCACACTTTTCATTCATTAATGACACATAAATATATTGTACTACAAACTGCAATATTAGTTTGCACTTGAATGTTGGATAACAATTTATTTCTCTCCTGGTGTCTTTCTGAATATTTTATTAATTATTCTTAATTTGTAAATATCTTTGATAGCGATAATACTTCAACTAATAATGAGGCGAGTATCTCTCACAGATCTACACAACAATTTTTCGTGGGTACGCAGCGCGACCGGGTCATTATGGAGCCCAGTGATACTCCAATCTTATGTATATAATTATCTGAAACGTAACACTAAGGATGCATAGTTCTATTTTATTTCTTAACTTTTTACTTTAAAAATATGAAAATTGTGGAAACAACATTCTGACAAAATTCAAAAACTGAAAAAAAAAAAAAAAAAAAAAAGTAAAACGATAATAGAAAGCAGGATTTCTTAAAAATTAGGTCGCAGAGCGCATTCACAGTGTATTTATCGATTTGTTCTAATACAATCTTGAAAAATTCTAAATTTAGTAGCAGTTCATGTATAGATACTATTTTTAAACATTTAAATTGTTAGAAGTCTGTGTGATGAAATCGAAAGCAAATATGTTTATACATTCAATAACAAACGCTCTATAAAAAAAATATATTTAAATGTAGGCTATGTCTTATTTTAGCTTTAGCAGTTATTTATACTTGTTGGTAAACAACAGATTTTATGCAAAGAGAACTATTTAATATAATGATTAAATCAATAGTACGACGAGTGTTTTCATCTTTGATTAATAGTGTAGTAATTTTTACCCCACCAATAATCCATGAATTTAAATTGCCAATATCCTACTGATATTTATTCCTAATTAGTTTTTATTAATTTTATAATATTTATTCTATTAAATTTACAATTTGTTTCTTTTCTCCTACCATCGGCTGTCATTAATAAGAGTAACAGTTAAAAAATAAAAACAAAATTTTCTATTTATCAATAAAAAGTTTGTTGTTGTTGTTGTTTTTTTAGATAGTTAGATTTGCAGAACAAAGGTAAAATAAAAAAAAAATAAAAAATGTAGAATTTTGTTTTAAAATTTTCAAAATCTTGGAGTTCTAGACTAATGTTGCGCCAGAATCCAGCTCTTATAGCTTTCACAGAAAAGAACCAACTTTGTTCATGTGAACAAGCAGAGAAATGCCCGGATCAAATCCAGCCGTGACACAATGCTCGCCGGTACCTAGAAACGCTTGCCCATGGTGAGTGATAAAGGCACAGAGTTTCACGTTCTTCATACTCGACGGTCAATTTCTTTTTTTTTTCGGTGATGCAGCTTGTGCTATACATGTTGACCGAAAATTGTTGGCAACTCTGACCTGGCAGGGTTTTGTTTTTCATTTAAATGTAGGTAATCTTGATCTAACATGGCATTTTCTTTAACAGTTGGCATCCCATACCTAACAGGGCCTTTTCTTTAAATTCTGGCATCCCTAACATAACGGGGCCTTTTTATTTAAATGTTGGCATCCCTTACCTAACAGGGCCTTTTCTTTAAATTCTGGCATCCCTGACATAACGGGCCTTTTTATTTAAATGTTGGCATCCCTGACCTAACAGGGCCTTTTCATTTAAATGCTGGCATCCCTGACCTAGCAGGGCCTTTTCATTTAAATGTTAGCTCCCCTGACCTAGCAGGGCTGTTCATTTCAATGCATTGCAATTTTTTTGTTATAAAGAACTAAACATATCTGTGGTAAACGAGACATACTTCTAAAAGTCATGTTTTCACTTCACAAAACTTACTGTTCCATCGACTTTCAAAGTCTAGAGCTGTTCCAGATGATGTGAGTGTCTATAACCATCCTATACTGTAATTGTATATCCTTAAGGATAAATTTATCCACAAAAGATAATTAAAAAAAAAATAATCACACACACACACAAAAAAGACACAAAATTATAAATTCCTTCTTCCTACACCATATTTAGCACAAACTCTGATGTCGGACAAGAGAGAATTACTCCAAAAACCAAAATACAGGAAATGAAGTGACAATTTGGTCCAGTGAAGACGAATCACGGAAAAGATCGAGCGGCAAGTACATGTATCACGAGTTCATATGTCGGAGTCCGATTTGAAGTATCATGAGGGTAGGAACTCGAGGCAATAGGAAGGGGCGGTAGCGGCGGATGTTTGTTGTTGCAGTTTGTGTTGTTGTTGTTGATGTTGTTATTGATGATGTGGCGTGGCCGACGATTTTCGCGACATATCGTTTGGAAACTTATGCCAAGAAAAAAAAAATACGTACGCCCACCTAGGAGGCGTCGTAAAACTCGGTTCGGAAAGAGCGAGGTGAGGTAGCTGGGGGGTGGGGGAGAGACGGTTTGATTATATTTCATTACATAAGGTCAATGAGTGCAGATCTCTCTCTCTCTCTCTCTCCCTCCCACTCTCTCCCTCTCTCTCTTTCTCTCTTCTAGATATGTAAACGATAAAAAAGATTATGAAAATAAGGTAAGGTAAAAAAAAGAGGCCAGGAAAATGGGGGAATGACCTAAAAGGGGGGGGGGAGTTTGGGTGGGAGGGGGGGCAGACGTGCAGGAGTGGTTACGTGATTTCAACCCCAGGATGCTTCTCATGTCACTGCGCGTGAAATACTCATGACATAGAGAACAGGGGGAGTGAGCCAGCAACACGTGGTTTCCGCTCCAACAGGATCTTCCCCTATGACCAGGGTCAATAAGTGACAGGAAATCATCTCTGACCTGTCTCAAGGGATACTCCTTTGACAAAAATAAAATTCTGTTGACGTCATCCAACGAATTTGTACGACGAAATTTAAACTTTCACAAATCTTAATTTGAAAACATTTTTTAAATTTAACTTAGCATCATTAATTCTATTGGTCTATTAAAATTGATGAAAGCAATGAAGACAAAAGTTTACTTTCAAAGTAGCATTAACTATATAAATTTATATCATGCCCTGACTGTAAAAACAAAACCCCGTGAGTTACGAAGAAATAGGAGTGAAGACGACTTGTCTGATTGCAATTTGTTGTTGAATGACGATTAGGTGTTTCTATTGGATATTTCATAACTCTAGTGCCGTGTTTCCCAAACCTTCTTTAACAATTATGATATTTAAAAACAATTTAGAACTAAATCTCTTTGGTCTTTTCAGATACCTTGAGGGCTTAACATAATTAAAACCAATAGATTATTTCAAATAATGATTTGTTATAATTCTGATATGTGTTAAACAAAGCACATGTACAAATTCAAAAAGGCAAAGAAATTTATTTATAATTATTTTAGCCAAAGCATGTTCTCTCTCTCTCCCTCTCTCTCTCTCTCTCTCTCTCTCTCTCTTGTTTATCTAGTGTTATGACATGATTAGGAATTAGTTATTTGTTTCGGGAATAAGGGGAAAGTTTTAATTAGCGACAAGTGACGTGACAGATCTTTAAAAAATAAGAACGCTCTAAGCGACGCTAAAAGGAAGACGCTTCGTGTAGAGTAGAAGACTTCAGTACAATAGAATAGATACAGATTTACGGACATAGCTGACAGCAGACGATTCCCTTCTTGATTATTAAATATCGTTATAGAACAACATCAGCGTCGACTACATATTTGATTGTTTCGGCCTTTCGCCGGTGTTACTGAATTAGTTGAGTTCAGCGTTACTTCCAGTCAGATCTACACTAGACAGATTGTCATGAATCAACACCGCGCGGAAGCCTTAACACTAGACAATATTCAGTCTTGATATACAATATTGAAAATTCTGAGTATATTTTTTAGCGGTCCCCGAAATGGGAAAAAGACGCAATTAGTTTTGTGTGAAATGTCTGTCTGTCAGTCCGTCCCGTTTAGATCTCGTAAAGTAGAAAAGATAGTGAAAATCCGACATCGTAATATTTTAGACCATTCAAAGTTCTGATTCAACGGCTACTTTTATCTTTTCAGAAAGCGAAAAATCTAATTTTTTAAATCACGTATGCAAGCAGTTTTTCATAAAAATGCATATAAGATGGACGTAATTTAAAACAACAATTAATAAGTAGTTTTTTTTCAAATTATCGCACGAACAGCGAGTTGCGCGATACACATTGAACACTTAATTAAAGGGAAACATTTTTTTTACGGAAATGTTTTTTTCTTGAGGATTACAAAACAATTAGGTCAATTAGATATTCATTATAAGACATCAGTTAGGCCAGGTTTGCATCAAACTTCACATTCACTTTCATCTATCTTTTGGTCTGCTGGACCGCTGGGGCACCACACAAGATCTGTCAACCTTCTTTCTCTATTCTTCTCTGTTATTTGTCTTTGATAGAATTTTATTCTGATGTTCTTTCTGAAAATATTGTAACCTGCCTTTTTACCTGCCTGGGTAGACCATTTCGGGGGCCGATTTTGAGTTTGTGTTTCCACACAAACTGTCTTTGTAACCTTGTTAATGAAAGCAAATGGAACAATTAAACTTTCCTATATTCTCACAGATTCTTTCATCTCTTGATTCCCGTAGCCTATTTGTCAATAGACTCAGTTGGACGTATTATCTCTGACCAAATGCTAACTATGATACCCTGTCAGAGGCAGTCATCGCCCGTGTTCTAATAAACATTTTTATGAAGCTCTTCCCTCTTTAAGCTACCTCTTCTACGCCTCAACCAACCACACAGCCGCGATACGCTCTTTTGAAGACCCCCTGCACGCTTTTGTCACTCATCTTGTTAAGATGGTTCTAAACAATGCCATCGCTTCGACACTTTGGGCAAAAAATAAATACCCCCTCCCCCTTATTTAAACATTGACGTCCCCTCCCCCCTCTTCCACTGATGGACCGAGAGAGAGAGAGAGTGGAAGATGCAGTCAAAGTATGACTGCTAAACCGTGCACAAAAAGAACAGAACGCCGAAAGACGTTCACAATCGGGACTGTGTACAAAGCGGACCCCCGTGTTGACGGTCCGGTCACCCATACAGACTTTCTCTTTCCCATTTTCTCTCCGAGCCAAGATGATAACTAGCCGAAAGAATTACCAAAGTGAACATAAAGTGTTTGACAAATCTGGCCAACTGGCATGACAATGAGATTACAGCGCTTTTTTTATTTTCTTTTTTGCTCCTTGCCAGAAAAGAAAGTGAAAGAACATAAAAAATAAATGAAATAAAATTTAGTACCAAATTTATTTCTATTTCTTTATGTTTAGGTTCTTGTCACTAAATTGGATTTAATTTTTGAAACTATTGAACACAATGATCAACACGAGGAGACTTTTTCAAAACGTTACACTTTCATGGGTGGTCTATTTCGATTCAGACATGTCAGCTTTAAAAAAAAAAAGGTTCTACTTGTATGTGAAAAGAACAGTAATAGAGTCCTGGCTAGTTTTGTGTTGCTGACTACAACCAGAGTTCAATACCTTTCTACCGGAAGAAATGGTTATAAGTTCAAGTTAATAGACTGAAGTCAACCGGATGAAATTTGGCCTCTTGATGTTTGGTTGGCTTCTAGTTTCGTTCAATGTCGCCAGGTTTTGATCAAGTTTCGTTGAATGTGATTGTGGTTCTAAAATCTTCGGTGCACATCGGTACTTTATAGACACTAGTATTTAGTTCGTTTCGGCACATTTTGGTCTTAAAACAGCGCGTTATATCGTTAAGAGAAATGGCAATAAATAACAATATATCTGGCGGGGTTGCATGAATCCAGCAGGACTCAGTTTGCCCACCCAAGGTACAGTGTGTGATACAGATATACGTTTTTGTTGGGTTTTTTTTTTTTTTGGTGATTTCTCATCAGCGACATGTAACATTTATTATTGGTAGCTGGCTGGACAACATAAAAAGAATGGACCAGCCTATCTCTTGATATCCTGCTAATAACAGCTGGAGGGATCTACTGCGTCCATTGTCAAGGTACCCCTACAACAAAACTTCAGTTTCGTTCAGTTTGTTTAAGGTTAAATCTTGGCATCAGATGTGTGGCTATTAAACACAACATCCTTTCTATTTTGCGTCTTTGGCGGTTTGAAAGCCCATTTAACTTTCATTTTGTTTCCGGAAAAGTCCTAAGCCATAGTGCTATCTTTATTAACTCATGCCATACATTATTTTCTCATAAATATGTTTTAGTGCAAAACGTTTATTTAGTTAAAATGAGTCTGATGCGTTAAGGAAACACATATAATTAATAAATACCACATGTTTTATTGATTAATATTATACGGACAATTATTCCTAACGTAAAGGGCCCTTAACCGAGGAATTTAACAATATATAGGCCACAATAATTTCCCAAGGTTTCTTTAACACAGTAACTATGATGAAGTCTAGTTTGCAAATTGAGCTTGTAAATCGTACTTGTAAGCTGTTTATGTTGTTATTATTATTATTATTATGTTAGAAACGAATGAATATTCATTGTCTGGCAACGCATTATTATTATTATTATTATTGTTGATTTTCATTCTCTGGCACTGCCAGGGTCAAGTTTAAAAAAGGAAAACAAATTCCATTAATATTATTGTTATGTTAAAAAATAATTAATATTTATTCTATGGTACTCCCAGGGTCGAGATTCGTTAAAGAGAAACATAATCCATTGTAGCTCCTTTAGCAGTATCCACTGAGGAATTTTGGAGTGTTGTGGCAGGTCTGCAGCAGTACCGCCCTTTGACAACGAGAATCTTCTTAGGGATGTTAAGGGGCCTAGAAGGTATATGTGAGGTCAGATGTTTTTATCCCCTAGGTTGATATAACAGTGGGGTCTACTGGTATTTTAGACAACTTCCATAACCGCTTAATCTCCAAGCTAAGGTTTCCATATTTTCTTTTGTTTTTCCATTTCAGTTTTCCTTATATTATGGGATAGTGGTACGGCCATGTCAATGATGGTAGGTTTTTTTGTTCTTTTTCGTCAATAAACTAAGATCAGGGCGATTAAAATTCATCGTTTTATCACTCGAAATAGGCCTCAATATTATTATTATTATTACTATTATTACTATTATGTGAAAAACGAACTAATATTCATTCTCTGGTACTTATTATTATTATTATTATTATTATAACTAAAGATGAGCTATAGTTAATTATCTGACACAGTAAGCAAATAATTTTTTTAAAAATTTAATGATCTTCTCAATTGAATTGTGATTGTGAATTGTGATATGCAAATCATTTTTGTGTTAGTTATGCCAAAATGTAACCAAAATAAAGACGATAATATGACAGTCAAGTATCATGAAATCAAAGCCTCGTTTTCACACTTACCCACCGTAGCGCTCACCATTTGTTTTATCGACCTGAACACATCAAGAACTCGGCAGAGACTATAATCCTCTATAGCCACATCAAGTTCATAAACTCAGTTATATATATTGCACATTCACAAACATGGCTGATCTTTATAGTGAAAGAAACAGAGAAGGATTAGGTTAGGGGTGCCACAGTGATCACTACAAAGGTATTTTATCTACTCGGTTAAGGACTCTTTTTTTTTTTTCTTCTTTGCGTAAATCATGGCGACTTTTGAATGAAGACACGAGAAAAAAAGATCAAGCGTGTTTTGATTTATGAAAGAGTTGCCTTACCTTGGATGTGATTGAGACCGCAATGAATTGTCCAGATCGCCGCGAATCACTCAGAGGTTACTGTACAGTTCATTCATGGCGGGTCGACTTTACGGGACACACACACAAAAAAAAACAACCCACAAAATATTCCCTTCACTTTTTCTTTTCAAATCAAACGCTTCGACTTCCAGCGATGTGATCGTAGGTTTGTGTGTATGTGTGCGTGTGTTTTTAAAAGGAAAACTATCATGTTAATATGTATGTGTATGGTTGTAAGAGAGAAAGAGCGAGAGAGAGAGAGAGAGAAATATATAGAAAGAGTACGTAAACAGAACAGCTAGAGAGAGAGAGAGAGAGAGAGAATGTTTAAAGTTAAAGCAGGTGAAAGTCCTGTCTTTGGCATAGACAAACTATGCAGCCATCTTGGGCCTCCGATTGGTGGGGGCCTCGAACAGGACTCTCAACCATTTAAAACTAAACTTGTGTCCAATGTTATTGTTGAAGTCCACCAGCCTGACTGAAGTTTGAACTAAATTGCGTAACTTATATCTTTTCCCTCTTAATTTTTTATTTGGGGCCACCAAATTCACTTCGCTTAGGGCTTCCAATTATATAAGACCGGCCCTGTGGAAAGGATATGGAGAAAGAAACAGTATTTTATATTACATTTCAATATTAAAATCTTTTGAAAACTCATACAAATCTCCAGAAATACGAAAATTGTCATTTTGGGGTGTCATTCAATATGGAAAACGCCAATCCTAAGCGCGAAAAAAAAGGCATTATTACGTAATTGTGGAATCTGATGAAAGAAGCTTTTCGCGCCTCAAACTAATGAAGAATTACTTGAGGTCAACAATTCACGTAGATAGATTGAAACATTTGGTAATTCTTGCTATTGAGCGTGATCTATGTAGGAAACAGAATTTTTATGATATAAATGTACTGTATGACTTCTCTACACGCAAGGCTTGTAAAGTAATTCTGTGCGTAGTAAAGAATGAATAAAATGCAAAGACGAATTTATTTTCTAATACAAACTCTTGATTTTCACTTATTAGCCGTATCCCTACCCAAACTGGGCCCCTCACAATCTGTTTCGCATAGAGCCCCGCAATGGTTTAGTCCAGCCCTGCTATTTAGTGACGGGTGAATATATAGTGGCCATGATCCAAAGGACCTCTAAATAGCAGGGATATGGAGGGAGGTTTACACGGATTGTTAACTCGAGGAGGGTCATGCGGACGTTCTCGGAAGTGAATAGCGGGAAGTATTTGAGACATCGCCACAATTTCAGCCTCGCTACCATAAACGCCGGAAGTATTCATGTAGGCAGGGTATTGTCGAGCAGAGTGTATGAATGAGCTTCCGTGAGTAAGAACAACGGACAGGGCGTCGCCATAGTTATCCCAATGTTTGCAAACAAAGCTTACAGCCATCTTGCGAATTTCGCGAGCAACTGTTGCGTCGATGCCATTTTTCCAGAAATAAACAATTACCATACGCAGGAATTTCGACTACATTGAAAGAACTTTTTACTCCATGACATATATGTGAAGCGGAGGCTATGGTTAGGAAACGAAGGGCGATTCGACGGGGCAAAATCAAAACAAAGCTACAGGAAAAAAAAAACATGCAACTATTTTAATGACATCAGATATTGACGCGTGTAAAAAATACACACATAAATGTAGTCAATTAGAGAATGTAAAGAGAAAGATGACTTGTTCTTCCCCCCACCCTCTTTTTTTTTTCTGAGCCGCGCTCTCTGTCACCGAAAGTTACGTGGGGTAACTCTAGTCCGACTTGCAGAAATAAAAGAGTAATCTGAATACATGTGTCAGAGTGCCTTTTAGGTGTACAGCTCATTTTACTTATGACTGTCTAAGTGTCTTCGCTGTGCCACAACTTTATTATGTTCATACAGAATCTGTATAATTTTGTGTTTTGTGTAAGGTAGAAAAACAGCATAAAGAGCTATTAAGAATGGTAGATTCTTATCAAATCAAAGGCAGAAAGAAATGGAGAAAGGCGGTCGGCAGACCAAGGGATAGGTGAGGATGAAGAATATCCACGTGACTAGATCTTGACCTATAACCTGCTAAAATGTTTCGTTCAGTTGATATTGGCTAACATGAGCAGGTTCAGATGTAAAATGTTATACATGTTGCGAATTTTTCATTCAGAATGGAGGAACCTCTTATAGAACCCAATGGGATTGCAAGGTTTCTAAATTTAGTGATTTTACTGAAGCTTGCACTCTGGCTATACGTGAATATTCATTTGTTAATTCATTAATTAAAATTATGACAAATGAAACATATGTGCTGGCCTATTTTGAAACAAAGTATTTGATTGGAAGTTTTGAAACAATATTTTAGCTTTGTTAGTTCATACACTCTTACATAATTGTATTATTCATCGGTTACTATTAAACAAACAAAAAGAATTACTTGTCAAAGTGTTAAACAAAGACACACACATGTCTAAAATAACCGAAAAATAAAGCCAATGTTATTGAGTAAAAATTAACAAATAAATAGATACATCTAATTGAGTCAATTATTGCTATCATGTTTATCTTCCAATGTCGTGATTTTTTTTCTCCTCAGGATAGAACTCTTGGCTTGTAGTAAAAAAAAACTCACACATATGAACCGATTTTATAACGGAAATAAAATAATAATAAATTCCGTAAAACAATGTTTTTAATTTCAATCCACCAAACGCCAATGAAAATCTTTATTCAAGTATTTACTAATTTTATGTCACGTAAGGACTCGCGAAAGTTTTGTACCGCTCATTTACTAATGTCCCCACTCCACACACCCGTGTCAATACCGTTGTAATGTAATTTGAAATGTGTTAACGACTTTTGAGTTATTGAAAGACTAACTCTATGTACCTACTTTGCTAATACTATACACACTTAAAGACAGATAGAACACCTTGTTAGGTGGTCGACTCTTATGTTAGCTTCCTTAAGGCGTAAAGCCGATTTTCGTTTAGTGCCTGTCCATCTGTCAGTCCTTTAGCTCTTAAAAACTACAAAAGATCTTGTGAATATCTGATATCAAATTTAAGTTCAAGTGGTACGACTATTTTTTTTCTTCTTCTGATAGCGAAAAACTTTGTTATAAACTTTAAATATGTAAACAGTTTTTATTCATAAATTAAACTTTAATTTTTTAAAAATATAAAATACAGAGAAAGACAAACTATGGCAGAGATGTAATTATTTGTAAATGTATATAACATAGATGCATAAAGTGTTGACAACAGGGGAGTTAGTAACAAAAAAAAAATATAAATTTTTTTTTTTTTAAATGTCAATTTATTTTATCTCGCTTACCATTAGAATCTGTAGCGTAATTCCAAAATTAGCAGAAATTACAACAAAGTCTAGTAATATTATACACCTTTAAAAAAAATTGCTTTTTTATAGAGCAACTTTTACTCTTATAATATACTCAAGCGCTATGGTCCAATTTCCCTTGTTGACCAGTTGGGGGAGAGTGGGGACCTTACGGCTCCCAGCGAATATCACTCTACCTGAGTCAGGATTCGAACTAGAGCCTCCTAGATAGGTAGCCAAGGGGACCTTGCCACTCCACCACACATGGTGCAAACTATAAGGACGCACAGTAGGATGCCGCCAAACCTACCAACTTAAGTAACCGCCCACTTCGTGTTCCAGTATGGTTATGCAATGACCAACACGAGCAACTAAAAAACTATAGAGCACTTAGCAATTGACCATGCACACATCACCATCTTGCTGACAATTTATATTTTGTTAAACTTTACTTAGTACTGTCTTGACACCATCTTGCCGACAATTCGTATTTTGGTTAATAATAATAATATTAATCTTTATTATCCATAAGGAAATTTGTCTTAAAATGTGTGCATTACACCAAACAAAAGATTATAACTATAGAAAACCAAAATATACATTCACCCCAGACTCACTCATAATTTACATGTGAAAAGTTTATATCAGATAGTTTCTATTTAATGATTTGATTGTCAGGGGAACAAAAGAGTTTTTGTGTCTGTTTGTCTTTGCTAAAATCAGAAAATCCTGACCCAAAGGGTGATTTTTTATATCTAGAATCTTTTTAGCCTTTTTATGAATGTTTGTCTCAAACAGCTGCCAAATGGGGTTTGTTTTTGGCCAATGACTTTACCAGCAGCATTTAGGATTCTATGAAGTTTATTTTATTTTTAATGTTCACATCGCTATACCAGGCAGTGATATTAAAATTTAAAATATATTGCTACTGTCGGACACCATCTTGCCGACAATTTCTAATTTCACAAGGATGGAGAGTTCCTCAATTGAGAAATGAATCATATTACATTCTGGCCTAAACCTTCCCGGAGAACAGTCGGCAGGGTTCAAACTCGGGACCATCAGTAGACAGTTTCAAGCGCAGGCCGCTCGACCTTTGCGGAAACACTCCACTAACCAATCCATAGCGTTACAAGTTTTAGCTATCAGGTCGTAACATATTGACCTAAATGCAGTCATATACACGTGTAGTGTCTGTGTTCATAGCCTAAGGGGAAAACCGCTCCATTAAAAGCGATCATTTCATACGACAAGGTCTAGTACACGGACAAGAGCATTATTGTTTTCTCCCTGTGTTGATCCCCTATACATAGAACTGTAAGTGATTTTAAAAAAATACTTCTATTTTCCAGATTTGTTTTCGAAAAATCTCAAAAATGCTTAAAACATAGATAATTCGAGCTTATAATGGTTTATTATGAAAAGTTTAAGAGTGGCCAACTCTTGAAAGCCGCATTACAGGTAGCAATACTTGAGAAGAGCCGCATGATCAGGTTAGTGGTTAGAAGAATAAAGATCTAGCTGCTCAAGGAGCCCGATTGCCCAGTTGACAGAGGTACTAGCATGAAAGAACGTAGAGCCAACAAAGGGCTGAGAGAAGAAGCAGGCTTATCTGCAGTTAGACCCAACTTACCCATGCCGTGTGTGTGGCCGGCTTTTTAAAGCGTGGTTAGGACTTTAGAGCCATTTTCGAGTTCTTAGGAAATGAGAAATGTGCTCATCTTCGACCACGAAAGACGAGCTATGTGTAGCGGCTTGGTCGAGTTGTATTCGTTTTTGTGTCCTGACTGATATCACGATGGCCCCGATTTTGAATTCTATCCCGATGCCATTCCCAACAGGACGTTTGGACAGTATGGACAGTATAGAGGGACTTCTTATGGTCCGACAGCTACGCTGGGTAGGGCACGTATCCCGTATGGGAGACGAACGTATGCCAAAGGCAGTCTTTTTTGGTGAGCTAAATGGTGGTCGACGTAATAAAGGCGCTCCACGGAAACGCTTCAAAGACCAGCTTAGGCGTCAACTTGACATAGAAGAGAAGAAAGCACCTTGTTGCATGCGGCATCGGAACGAGACAGCTGGTCACTCACGAAGGCCGCGGGATACACATTTGAGACCAAAAGAAAATACGCTGCCGAGGACAGACGCAGACGGCGAAAAGAAAATCTAAATAGACCACCTGCGGACAATGGTTATGCTTGCCCTGGTTGTGACAAAATATGTAGGTCACAGCTGGGGCTGCGCAGCCACGGGAACTACTGCATTCCTCACTAATCGTCGGACTTGAAGACAAGTCACTAATTGATTTGATCCATATATTCACTTTAATTTGGATGGCTGCCTGGTTGTGCGGTTTGCACGCTGGACTGTCGTTCGGACTTATCGATGGTCCCGGGTTCAAGCCCTGCCCGCTCCCATCCCCCGCCGTCCTGCGGGAGGTTTGGACTAGGAAGTAATTATCTTCAACTCTGAAGGAACATCCGAAATAAGTAAAACATTTTACATTTTACAATTCAGTGTATATCACCACTTCAGTCAAGTACACATTCTTTCCACTTGTTTGAGATACCAAACAAAATAATTAATTATCAATAATTAATTAACTAATTCTTTTTTTATTAATTGATTTTTGTGTTGTCAGATAAAGAAATAATTGTGCAAAATTTCAGCTTGATCCGAGATTTGGTGTGGGAGAAATAAAGTGTACAATCTTTTGACCACACAGACAGACAGACAGACAAACAGACATAGTGAGTTGAAATAAACTTTGTAATCATAACTAGGGTGTTTTAGTCATGCAAAACAAAATAAATCACAGTAATCTGCTCTTTGTTTACACATTGACAAATAAGATCCCCTTTAGGCAATTTAACATACAGTTGAAGAGAAAAAGGAAACAAAGTGATATAAAGAAAGGTGGTGGCGGAATAATGGATTCTGAAAATAATACGTTAGAAAATGAAAAGAATGTAAAGATTTCGAAATATATTGACAAAATCAACAACGTCAATGACGCCAAATTTAAAATATCTTCTTGCCAGGCGACGTCCTAAGGTAAATAGAAGCCCTAGGCTTAATGAAATTAGGTGATCCTCCCCCCCAACCAAAAAAAAAAAAACCAACAGAATAATTAAAAAAACGGAAAAATAAAATTACGTAAGGAATTAAAACCTTTCTCAATCTATAACTAAATTAACAAATAAAATAATTCATATAGCGCAATTCCCGTATCGTTCCGTGTAAGAAACATAGAACTAGGCTAGTAGACGAGTCACTGAGTTCTGCTATGTTTGAGTTTCGCAATTTGTTAATCTAAATTTTTTGTTAGTCCTGTGTGAGGTCCCCACCTATAGGAGGCCCTAGGTGGCTGCCTAGTTTGCCTATGCCTAAAGCCGGCCTTGATATTGCCAACTAAATAATTTAAAAAAATAACGTTTTGCTAGAAGAGACACACTATGGAAACAAAGATTCTTCAAGGCTGAAAAGTGCACACAATTTATCATAATGTTTATTAAAGGCACGGTGGCTGAGTGGTAAAGCGCTTGGCTCCCAAACTGGGGGCCCCAGGTTCGAATCCTGGTGAAGACAGAGATGTTTAAATTCGGGATCTTTGGACTCACCTGAGTCCACCCAGCTCTAATGGGTATCTGACATTGGCTAAGGGAAAAGTAAAGGCAGTTGGTCGTTGTGCTGGACACATGACACCCTCGTTAACCGTGGGTCACAGAAAAAGTTGACCCTTACATATCTATTCCATAGATCGCACGATCTGCAAGGAAAACTTCACTATTTTTTTTTCTCTTTCACTTTCATATTCTATACACTGGAAAAAAAAACAAAGAAAAAAAGCAAGCAAAATAAAAAATAATAATAATAAACTAACTAAGTTCATCTAAAGGGGAAGAACTTGGTCCTTAAAACCATTTCTACCAATAATCTACAAGTTATTTCCCTTATTCTATATCAAACAAAATAATAAATTGTCAATAATTAATTGACTAATTGTGTTTTTTTTTTTTGTTTATTCATTCATATTTTGTTAGGTACAATAAATAATTGTTTAAAGTATCAACTTGATCGGAGATAGCGTGAAAGAGAAAGAGCGTTAAATATTACTTAGGGGACTAAACCTAACAAATTTGGATATATCTGTGAATACTGAAATATTAATTTCCCTTGTTGTTATTAAACAAATAAAAAATTACCTATAATTAATTGATTTTCTAATTGGGGACTTTTTAAATTATTTATTCATGTCTTATCTATGTCAATGAATAAGTGTGTGAAATTTCAACTTGATTCGAGAATGGGTGTGTGAGAAATCACTTGTACACATACTTTTTACCAGACAGACAGAGAGACAGAGTGACTGTATATAAGCTTTGTAAAAAAAAAGGGCTTGCCATTTGTGAATTGCGCAATGTACAATCTTAAGGAATTCTTCTAGACTGAAGTGGCCAATAATACCAACCTCCAGGAGTTTAACTGGATTCTAGCTTTCACGAGAAAACTCTTGACTTCTGCGCTGGAAAAACATATTACCACAAAAGGAAAATGTCAACTAGTTTGTAAAATATGTCAGGTTTAATACACATTTACTTAGGGAAAAACAAGAGCTCTCTATAAGTACACTCTTGGTGAAAATTATTTTTTACATTGATCAATAAATTAAAATATAAACTAATATTTAGAGAGAGAGAGAGAGAGAGAGAGAGAGAGAGAGAGAGAGAGAGGAGGGTAAGACATTATTAGAAATGTTCATTGTCTATCAGTTATGTTCTTGTCTGATGTTGTGAATCTATACAATACAATTATCTATAATTACGAAGATCTAAAAGTTTTCTCAAGGTGATTAGAAATAATGTATTACTATTGCAGGGCGTGACATGTACACATTAATCTAATTCAATATTTTAATTTACGATAACGAGACTCAAATAGGACGAACTACAAATGCACACTTCTGCATTTTTTTTAAAAAGATAATCACCTATTGGCTTTGCCAAAATAATCAAACTCCTTCTATTTGAATGATGTTTATTTTGCACATTTCGATAATACAAAGGTCTATGAAGCTATTGTATCACACCATGTGAAACAAGTACAAGCAAGATCAAAATGAAGGAAATGACCCAACAGTTCAATATCAAACTGTACAGCACATTAAGGCTAATCAATGTTCAAGTGCTGTATAAATGACATTGATTACTTATTACTGTTAATTGATTACTGGCAATCAAATCATTTAATGAGAACAATCTGATATAAACTTTGTTACATGTACATTACTAGTGAGTCTGGTGTGAATGTACACTTTGGTTTCTTATAGTTATGTTTTTTTGTTTGGTGTAATGCACAAACTGTAAGACAAATTTCCACACGGACAGTGAAGATTATTATTACTATTATTATTATTATTATTATTATTACATTATCACAAAGTAGGCTCCTATACTATATTATCTTACCTTGTAGTTACAAACGACTGAATCGTATGATCACCATATATTACAGCAATTATTCCTTGAACAAGTCGACTTAACTAATCGCCCCCCAAAGAGGAGGATGTTGTAAGATGCCTAGCCAGTAGCTCCTGAGTAACGCTGTACTTCTGCTAGATCTAGATCTAGAACAAAATATTGCTCCGATCGAATAAACAACAACAACAAAAAAAAAGAAAACAAAAAAACAAACGATGTTGCCAGTCAATGAAAAGAAAACAAACACTTGAAACAAGAAACAGTTCGAGCATTTTGTTTTCCAAGCATGTTACTGTGATGTATCATATCGCCCTGGCTGGGTGGGAGGAAAGTGACGAGTTGGGAAAGGGGGTGGGGGAAAATGAGGTGTGGTTGAGATTTTTCTAATCACAGCGGTAGACATTAGCGTGGAGGTAAATGGAAAAAAAAGGGGGGGGGCGTCCATCCAGTCAAATGGAAACATATTTTCCCCATGACTTGATGCAAGGGTTGATCAGGACTCCATTAAGACAAAGTTCGACGAAATACAACGACCCCCATATAGCTTATTTCAGGCCGTCGCGCCCCCAAGTAACGATCTTTCGCGATAATTGTTCCTCCTACATATCTCCCCAAGGCTTTTTTTTTTTTTAAAGTAAACTTGTCGCCCGACTTCTCCTCCTCCCAACATTCAAAAACATTTGGAGAACAAAATCTGACGCCGTGATTTTACTTCTTCACAATTGATCCATTTTGTTTCTGTCTTTCTGTCGTGTGATTAAACGATGACTAAATGCGCTTATAACTTATTTTTTTATTAAAATTTGTTTATTGATATTTTCATAAGGAGAAAAAGGGGGAAAAATGCTTGGAATGGAAATGTACTAATGGACTTCGCTTGGTCTGAAAGTTTTGACGATAAAAATCTTTGTTCCATTACAATAACAATCACTTAAGCGTTTGTCACGAGGAAAGAATTTTTATTGGACCCAAATATTATTATTCTTAATGTTATTATAACACTGTATTAAAAGTGATTAAAGCTCTTCAAAGTTTTTCCTTTTTAGGTTTTATTTATGTTTTTTTTTCAGCTCTTCATATAGAAGTATGAATCAGTAATGTTTGGGTTAAAATCAATGAGAGATCTGTGTTTTGTTTGAGCGTCATGTCAAGTGTATGCCTAAAAGGAGAAGACCCGGTGGTCTGATGTCATGTTCCAGGTGGCTAGCAAAACAAATATTAAATTTATTTCGGTTTTTTTATTTGCTAGTGCACAATTGTGGGATGTGTGGCTCATGTTCGAATCCCGATGTAGAACGAGAATGGGATTCGAATCCGATCGGTTCTTACACATGAAATCCTACTGTAGACTTATTGCACCCCCAAAGCTGTCAGTACCTAAGCAATCACCTTAACAATTTATAGATTTCAAATTATTAATTAACTTACATCTAAATCTAGATCTGTGCTCTATTTTGCCCTAATTTAGATTGTCCAATAGGCGTATTTGATGGATATCTGAAGACTGCGCGTTATAACATTCAATGTTTTCATTCTGAACACGTCCTGCTAAGGGAAAGTTCGTATCGAAAATCTCTTCTAAAAACAACATTGGAATGAGTATTTTCTTCAATACGTTAGTGATTATATGTAAAATTTATTTAATAATGAGTCAATAATATTTTTTCCATCGTGACCTTAGACGCCTTTTTTTTTTGGTACCAATTCGCGAATCTATGAACGAAACAAGAATTATCTATGAACAAGTCCTTGGACTTTTCTAGAAACTTACCTCCCTGAAGTTATTCATATTTAGTGGTGTATTATTAATGAAAAAAAGCAACAGCTTTGCATTGTTAATTTTAAAAAATTAAACGTTTGGTTCTAGAAAAAAAAAGTAGCCGTTGCATAGAGTTTTGTAGGATCTTAAATATCACGAAATTGGATTTCAATTTTTTTTCTTGTTTCTGAGATCTAATAAACATGGACAGACAAACAGACCATACAAAACTAATCTTTTTTCCTCCTTTCGGGGGCCGCTGAGCGGCTGAGAATAAACTATATCATGTTCAAAAAGTTGTACTTCCAACTAATTTGTCCGCCACATTTATTTCAATAACCAGTGTGACCAGAACAGAAATGCCAGACTGTATAAAGTATATTTCTAGAGTTCGAATCCCAGTGATGACGGCGTCCTTTCTACCCTTATGGTTAGACGACATGGCGACATACGTTGGAAAAGTAAGTAAAGAAGTAATTAAGTAAAAAAGTAAATAAAGAAGTAATTAAGTAAAAAAGTAAATAAAGAAGTAATTAAGTAAAAAAGTAAGTAAAGAAGTAATTAAGTAAAGAAGTAAGTAAAGACGGCATAGACACTCTGTCACGTAACGTACAGCGGCTAAGTTTAGATTATTTGCAGTGCAAGGTTATGGCTGTATGTAGCTGACCAGTAATGAAAAGTCTATTTAAACGATAACTGGTTTTTCATAAGCTCTAAAAATATTTGAGATGTTACTTAAAGGGGGCAAGAGGTAGGAATTAAAGTCTTGGATATTAAGTCTGGAGGAGAGAGAGAGACGACCAGAGTAACAAGAATTGAAATTCAATTGTCGTGCACATTCATGTAGTGAATTGTAGTGTGTACATTATTCAAGGGATTCCTAGTTCCAGAATGAAAGCTTTGTATTTATTTCAAACAAGATTTCAGTTTTGAATTTTTACTTTGAAATCGTCTCTCCGGCATCACGCTATTGTAAAAGAATGCAGAATCTTTGAAATAGTCTCTCCGGCATCACGCTATTGTAAAAGAATCTTTGAAATCGTCTCTCCGGCATCACGCTATTGTAAAAGAATCTTTGAAATAGTCTCTCCGGCATCACGCTATTGTAAAAGAATCTTTGAAATCGTCTCTCCGGCATCACGCTATTGTAAAAGAATCTTTGAAATAGTCTCTCCGGCATCACGCTATTGTAAAAGAATCTTTGAAATCGTCTCTCCGGCATCACGCTATTGTAAAAGAATCTTTGAAATAGTCTCTCCGGCATCACGCTATTGTAAAAGAATCTTTGAAATCGTCTCTCCGGCATCACGCTATTGTAAAAGAATCTTTGAAATCGTCTCTCCGGCATCACGCTATTGTAAAAGAATCTTTGAAATCGTCTCTCCGGCATCACGCTATTGTAAAAGAATCTTTGAAATCGTCTCTCCGGCATCACGCTATTGTAAAAGAATGCAGAATCTTTAAAATCGTCTCTCCGGCATCACGCTATTGTAA
Source organism: Biomphalaria glabrata (assembly GCF_947242115.1). Lineage (NCBI taxonomy): Eukaryota > Metazoa > Mollusca > Gastropoda > Planorbidae > Biomphalaria > Biomphalaria glabrata. Next base: position 11,336,401 of record NC_074726.1, on the reverse strand, counting down.
AAGAATGCAGAATCTTTGAAATCGTCTCTCCGGCATCACGCTATTGTAAAAGAATCTTTGAAATCGTCTCTCCGGCATCACGCTATTGTAAAAGAATCTTTGAAATCGTCTCTCCGGCATCACGCTATTGTAAAAGAATCTTTGAAATCGTCTCTCCGGCATCACGCTATTGTAAAAGAATGCAGAATCTTTGAAATCGTCTCTCCGGCATCACGCTATTGTAAAAGAATGCAGAATCTTTGAAATCGTCTCTCCGGCATCACGCTATTGTAAAAGAATCTTTGAAATCGTCTCTCCGGCATCACGCTATTGTAAAAGAATCTTTGAAATCGTCTCTCCGGCATCACGCTATTGTAAAAGAATCTTTGAAATCGTCTCTCCGGCATCACGCTATTGTAAAAGAATCTTTGAAATCGTCTCTCCGGCATCACGCTATTGTAAAAGAATCTTTGAAATCGTCTCTCCGGCATCACGCTATTGTAAAAGAATCTTTGAAATCGTCTCTCCGGCATCACGCTATTGTAAAAGAATCTTTGAAATCGTCTCTCCGGCATCACGCTATTGTAAAAGAATCTTTGAAATCGTCTCTCCGGCATCACGCTATTGTAAAAGAATCTTTGAAATAGTCTCTCCGGCATCACGCTATTGTAAAAGAATCTTTGAAATCGTCTCTCCGGCATCACGCTATTGTAAAAGAATCTTTGAAATCGTCTCTCCGGCATCACGCTATTGTAAAAGAATCTTTGAAATCGTCTCTCCGGCATCACGCTATTGTAAAAGAATCTTTGAAATCGTCTCTCCGGCATCACGCTATTGTAAAAGAATCTTTGAAATCGTCTCTCCGGCATCACGCTATTGTAAAAGAATCTTTGAAATCGTCTCTCCGGCATCACGCTATTGTAAAAGAATCTTTGAAATCGTCTCTCCGGCATCACGCTATTGTAAAAGAATCTTTGAAATGTCGTTTGAATAAAATGTGCATTTGAAACACATTGTCTGATCAACACAATGTCATCGTAACATCATGACATCGGTGTCATCTGGCACTCTAACCTATATCGTCTCACACTTCATTAATCGTCAGCCAAGATTTACATCGTCTGCACCCATCGATCGCAGGCTTTGATCTATTTGATTTCTTGTACTTAACTCCTAATACTTCGTATTACGTTTTTTTTATTAAGCCACTCGGGATGACATCATCATACGCCTACACAGGTACAAACTGTTTATCTTTGCAATGTATCGAAGCAAGTATTACCCATAAAAAGATTTTTATATTTAAGAGGCTAGCTTACAAGTTCTGCGTAACTCTGTTTTGTATTTGACAGAAACATTTGAAGTGGTTTTGTTTTTGAAATGTCAAACAATTATAGAATATATAAATTCAGTGCTTTTTTTATTTAAAAAAAAATAGGTGCCGGTACTAAGTGATGGACTGTGTAACTTTTAACTACTAATAAATCAATAATAAACGTTAAAATATAAGAAAAGGAATACTTTTTCCCCACATTCAAAAAGGTGCCGGTACGCCGTACCGGTGCGTACCGTCACAAAAGAAAAGCACTGTATAATTTCTATTTTTTTAATAAGCTAGTTTAATTAGTTATTACACTTAGACATTAGACTTACATCTACTAATTATTCAGATTTAACTACAACAGTAAGATCATTAGTAGTAAATTCTCTAAATTTAGAGACACTTCAGGACAGAAGACTAAATCGTAAAGTAGCAATAATACATAAGCCATTACTTACAATACTAAAACACAACATAATAACGTAACAATAATAATAATGATAATAATAATAATCTTATAACTAATGAGAAGATTTGTCTTACAATTTGTGCATCAGAAATGGATAATTATAAACTACATTCACACCCGTTTCATTCAAAACATGTGAAATGTTTGAAACAGACCAAACATTTGGTTACCGGCGTAACAAAGGCACAAGGATAAAGCACATTATATTTTATGTATTATATCTACTTTGGTTTTATATCTTCTGCCTTGAAGTATCTCTAAGTTGAGTGATTTTACTAATGGCGTTACTCTAATTAAATCTAAATATATGTTTGTTATAAATCTCACTGTTCTATTTTGTATTTGTTCTAGTTTCTTTATGTGTTCTTGAGTTGAGAGATCCCTAACAGAGGATGCATATATTTGCTTATGAAAGGTTAAATAACATTTTAGTTTTATGTTCTTGTTTGATTGGTAAAAAAAAATGTCTTTGAGTAAACCCTAATGTTTGGCTTGTATTTTAAAAATAATTTCATCAATACGGGGATTTCATGATAACTTTGGATTTTATTATTACACCTAGATATTTTGAGTTTTTAATTTTAGTCTGTGTAACTGGTTTTATCATGAATAAAATAAGTAGTTTTTATTTGTTTTAGTTGTTTTGTTACTGGTATTTTTCAGTGTTGAAAGACATGCTCCAATTTGATTTCCATTTCTGTAGTTTTTCTATTACTTTTTTTGTAAAATGTCAGTATCTTGTGTTGTTTTTATTGTTCTATATATTATACAATCGTCTTCAAATAAACCGACTTTTGTACCTGAACTAATCCAATTTGGTAGGTCATTTATGTAAATTAGAAACAGTAGGGGGGGGGGCTAAGACTGTATCTTGAGGTACACCTGAGTTTACTATTATTGGTGTTCATTTGGAGCCATTACAGTGTGTTCTCTTCTATTAGGAAATCCAGCATCCATTGATGTAAAGAACCATTAATGCCAAAGTATTTTAGTTTTTTTTAAGCAGGCTATTGTGGCGAACTTTGTCGAACGACTTAGAAAAATCTTATAAAATTGCATCTATTGGCTCACTACTTTCGAATCCCTTTGAAAAATCCTCGATTAATCTTATTTGTTGAGTTTCGCCACGTGACCTTTATTTCCTAAAGTTATGTTAGAGTGAGGACATGATGTTTATCTATGTGTTTTGTGACGCTACTACATATTATTTGTTCTAGTATTTTACATGTAATGCTGGTGAGTGATACAGGTCTCTAGTTCCCTGGATAAAACCTTTTTCTCCTTTTTTAAACAGGGGAGTAACATTAGCTTCTTTCTAGGTCCTCTGTACCCTGCCGTGATTTAGGAAATGTTGGTTACAAAGGGACCCAGATCTCAAATAGCTTTAGACCTTATTAAGTCTATGCTCCCATCCTGGCAAAGTCAAATAGTTATTTCAATAAAAAATGTCTTCCCGTAGTTGAGTTCATTTAAAATAATTGGCAGATTTATATTATTTCATTACCTTTTAATATTTTTCTACAAACATATTATATTTTTATAATTATTTATAAAAATAAAAATGTATGTAATTTATTTATTTAATTACCATTTTGTTATAATTGTTATAGTTCTCAAAAATGTTTTAATTGCTGTACGGCGTCATTATTTTTTCGTCTAAATTGTTTATCAAAAGGAACATTTTTTCCTGCAAAATATCGTCTTCGTATTTGTAAGATGTGGCTAACTATGTAGGTAACAGCTGGGTCAGTAGAATGTTATTGCATAGATAGTTCTTATAGGATAATATAATTTATTGCGGAAACAAGGGAAATAAAAGTTCCTATCGTGCTAAGACGAATTTCTAAATTGTTTCCTACAAATGAATTGAAACAAAAAATGTTTCCTAAAAATTAAATCTAGACCTAGACCTACATGCATTAGGAAACTGCTTCGCTTTTTAAAATTTTGGTTATATTTGTTATTTTCTACTACAGCAAAAGTATTCACTGTTGTATTTTAATGACAAATTATATTTATTATGAGAATCCATTCTGTATTCTTCTGTTAGGCTAGGTTGTAAACTCCGATTTGTATAGTCGCCTGCAGGATTTTTTGCAAGGGGGGGGGGGGTGCAAGTTGCCACCAATTGCCTAAGACGTAGCATTAACTTTTTTATAATAAAGAATATTACAGAAAAAAAAAACAGATGCACCTCCTCTTCATCCCTTTGGGAATGTTTGGATCGGGAATATATATATGTATATTGTTTTATGAAATGGAAAAAAAAAGGATTTGAACAAACTATTCTATTATCTACACGTTGTTAAGCTTTTATCTGTGCTGCCCATCCTTTCCTACAATTGAAAAAAAAAAAAAACTGCAAACGTCGACTGTAGCTGCAAAACTGTCAACAATTTAACTAGTATTTCTACTTAAGTCTGTCCTTCTATACGGCCCAGAAACTTGGAGAGTCACTAAAACAAATATGGAAAAGCTCCAGACCTTTGTTAACAGATGCCTACGCCGGATATTAGAAATTAGGTGGCCAGAAAAGATAACTACTATCGATTTGTGGGAGAGAACTAGACAAAAGCCCATAGCCCAAGACATCACAAAACGAAAATGGAGCTGGATAGGACACACCCTGCGAAAACCAGCTACCAATGTTGCAAGGCAGGCACTAGACTTGAACCCACAAAGGAAAGAGGAAAGTGGGCAGACCCAAGCAAACCTGGAAGGAGTCAGTTATCAGAGGGTACTGGAATGACATGGGAGCAAATAAAGAAAGCTGCTCAGAACCGAGTTCGGTGGAGAGGTGTGGTTGCGGCCCTATGCTCCCCTGGGAGTGCACAGGATTAAGTAAGTCTAGTTGCATTGAACAAGCTGGCGATGAACGCTTATCATGCACAGTGCTGACATTCTTCTTCACATTCCAGCTCTTACATGGTTTTAGGATGCAGCATGGGCGTAGCCGGGGGGGGGGGTTGGGGTTCAACCCCCCCCCCCCCCGAAATGAAATCCCCCCCCCCCTTTTCAAGGAATTTAGTTAATGATTTTTTGCTTTGATTGTGTTTATTTTAGGTAAGGTTTTAATACTAAACCATCACTTGCCTAAGCACAACCAATGGGGTTTTGAGTTTAAAACCCCCTACCAGGGGGGTTTGAGTTTAAAAACCCCTACCAGGGGTTTTGAGTTTAAAACCCCCTACTTGGGGGTTTTTGCAGTTAACCCCCTCTTCTATAAAACAAAACAAAAAAAAATGCAAACGAAAATCCCCTAATTCCAAGAGCACAGTTAAGGGAGATTTTGATTTTAAAACCCCCTCCAAAATTTTACGATAAACCCCCTCTTCAATATAAAAAAAAAGCTAATTACGCACTCAAAATGTTATGAGCGTAGCTAAATGGGTTTTGACTTAGTTTTGAGTTTAAACCCCACTTCAGCGGGGTTTGAAGGTAAAAGATACCTCTTTAATAATAAAAAAAGAGCAAATTATACACTCAAAATGTTATGAGTGTAGTCAAAGGGGTTTTGAGTTTAAACTCCCCTCCAGTGGAGTTTGAAGCTAAAAAGTACCTCTTCAATATAAATAAAGCAAATTACTCACTCTAAAAACTATGAGGGCAGCCAAAGGGGTTTTGAGTTTAAACCCCCCGCCATGGGGGTTTGAGGCTAAAAAATACATCTTCAGTGTAAGAAAAAAAGCGAATTACGCACCCTAAATGCTAATAGCGTTGCCAAAAGGAGTTTTGAGTTTAAACCCCTATTCAGTGGGGTTTAATGCTAAAAAATACCTATTCAATATTTAAAAAAAAAAGCAAATTACACACTAAAATTATTTGAGCGTAGCCAATCCAATCGGGGGTTTTGAGTTTAAACCCCTCTTCTACAGATGGCGTTTGTTTAAAGTTTAAAACCCCTCCAGATGGTTTTGAGTTTAAGATCACCCTACAGAGCATTTTGAGGTGGAAAACCCCCAACAGATGATTTTGACGATAAAAATTCTCTTTTCGATATAAAATCTAAAACAAACTGTTACGTGCGCATCTTAGTGTGAATGTGAAATGGTGCGATTGCGTGTTGAAAGGAAGGAAGAATAAAAATGGAGGAATATGAACAAGAAAGTGTTTTCAGTATTAATAAAGATTAAAGTATTTATAAACTGTGATTTGTCGTTTTCATGTCTAAAGAGTCTCATCCAATATGAAGAGGGAAAAGAAAAATGAATTGGTTGCCATTGAAAGAGAAAGATTAGCATTTGAAAAAGAGACAGCAGAGAAAAAGTTAAAAACAGACCAAGGAAAAGAGAATGATAAAAGAAAGAGTGACTCTACAGGGAATAAATTGGCAAAATATAAAGGTTTGATATTCAACGAAGACCAAATGGACATAGACATTTTTTTGAAGAAGTTCGAGATAGAAATGAGAGAACTGGAGTACCCTGAAGACAAATGGACATTCTTATTGTCGAGATCATTTACAGCGGAGGTGCCGTCAAAAATATGTATGAACCAGGGTAACTACAGCATTGTGAAAGAACAACTACTTAGAACTTTCGGGAAAACAGAAGCTTTCTATCGCCAACAGTTTGTTAATTGTGAGATAGAACCAGAGGATGACCCGCAGACCTTCTTGGACAAAATGAGCAGCCATTTCGATAACTGGATAGAAACCGCTGAGGTAGAAAAAACCTTTGACAGTCTTAAGACATTTCTCATGCTGGACAAAGTGATTTACGAGTGTCAGGAGGAATTAAAAATATTTCTGTTGGAGAGGAAACCGAAATCCATAGAAGACATAGTAAGACTGATAAGGGCTTATAAAGTGGCACATCCCGAGAAGAAACTATCTAGAGGCAGTGATATAGAAGAGATAGTTGCCTTTAACAGAACATGTGAGACGCAGAATAACTCTCACAGAACAAGGGAGACACAGGATAGACAGTATAGAAGTGGTACATATGAAAGACAAAATGATAGCCGCAACGGAAGATATCAAGGAAACAGACAGGAAAGAAAGGACTGGGAGAAAGGTAGAATAGAGCAAGGCTTATCATTGTCATCTGATACTGGAACATTGGAGATTTTTCAGACATTCGTAGGGAACAAGGCAGGCAAGACCATCAGGGATACTGGGAGCACTATTATTGGAGTGAATAAGAATTTAGTGGAAGACCATGAATATACAGGCGAATCTAGGAAGTGTGTTATGTTTAATGGGAATATTGTACAATTACCGATTGCTAAAGTTAGTATAGACACACCGTAAGGGGACAGTGGAAGCTTGTGTTGTAGATCAGGGTGAGATAGATTTAATTATTTGGAATATTCATGGGGTGAAAATATGTTCAGTAAGGGAGATTGAGAATTGGAAGAAATATTATGGGATAAAGTCTACGCGAGGTAGAAATGGGGATGTGGAAGAAGACATAAGATCTCATACATCAGATGACATGGGTAGCAGAGAGCACGAGAAGAAAGAATTAACAGATAAGGTAGAAAGCAATGCAATAAGAATGGGTCCAAATCAAAGTAAAGTAAGGCAATCAGTGGTACAGGGAAAGCGATATAAGCCCACATATAGAAGTACAAATCCATACATCTTATGCTTTAATTGTGGGAAAAGGGGGCATATTAGAAGACAGTGTCAACAATTAATTAGAATTAAGGATTCAAGGTACAATGGTGAAGAGGCGTATACGAGAAAAGAGAGGGATATTAGCAGCCTAGAAAACAGTACAGCTAGATCATTAGGTAGTAGAATCACAATGGGACATCATTGCAAAGGAGGGAAGCGGAAAGGATGGCATGTCAATAATGTTAGAATTATATAGATATGATTAGAAAAGGTAGGAATGATGGACCTTATTTATTGTTCTATTCTACAATGAATAAATATATGTGTAATGAATTGAATATTGTTGTTACAATATGCATGGAGCAAGATAGACTTTGTTTGTTAACTATTTGATTACGACTGGAATGATGGTGTTTTGTACAGGCATACAATTATGAGTGGGGAGTTGTATTGATAGAAATATGATTACTTATAGATAAATGTTAACAGAAGTGGTTTCAATTGCTCATAATAACAGTTATTATTGTGATGAATATAATTGTTATTTCATGCTGGGATTGTATTGGTATTAACATGACATTGTGTTTGATTTTGTTTAGTTATTACATTATGGTTTTATATGTTACCGATTTTTTTAACTTGGAATAGTCTGATAATATATTCAGTGATTTGTATTTTGGACGTTCGATGTGCATCGAACTTGTTAAACAGGGGGGGGGGTGTTACGTGCGCATCTTAGTGTGAATGTGAAATGGTGCGATTGCGTGTTGAAAGGAAGGAAGAATAAAAATGGAGGAATATGAACAAGAAAGTGTTTTCAGTATTAATAAAGATTAAAGTATTTATAAACTGTGATTTGTCGTTTTCATGTCTAAAGAGTCTCATCCAATATGAAGACGTAACACAAACTACAGACATTTAATTCCAAGAGCGTATTCAAGAGAGGTTACACATTTTTACCAGTGGCGGGGCTCCCTTAATAAACTGCAGTGAATAGTCATCTGCCGAAATTGAAAAACACTAAAAGTGGCTCAACAAAGATGGCTAAGACAGATTTTAGGAGTCAGTTATAGAGATCGGGTCTAAATCAAGGAAATCCTATGCCGAACTAGGAGTCGACCCTTTAGTAAGATTGTGACAGAGCGACGCATGAGGTTTGCGGGACATGTTCTCCGACAAAATGAATTACGCATAAGAAGATTTGCAATGATATCCTAGTACAACTTGACGCCACTCATTCATTGAGGTCCTCCTGGCAGGTGGGAAGAGGCTTCAAACATTACCAGTGACAGATTTTTATGGAAACAGTTTGACGTCAAATGCTCCGAACGGCGCGGTAGGGTCTAAGTCAGTAAGAATAGCACATTAGGTTTTTGAAATAAAACTTTTTAATAGCAGGAAAATGCACTGTAGATACCTCAGAATATGCATTTTCTTGGCTTTCAATATCAGAAATAGTGCTTGGCGGCGGGGCTCCGCCCCACGCTAGGGAAGCTCCTAGTGCTCCCCCAGACCCCCTTGCTAGTATTGGCGGGGAATCTACTATTTTTCCACTAACTCATGGAAGAACCTATTCTAGGGCACAATAAACGTCTTCCGAAAGAATGAAGGGTCAGAATGCAATAAAGATTATGTACACACACACACACACATAAATACATATAAAAAAAAATTTCGAGGGGGGAGAAAAAAATCTGTCGACTGCAAATTTTAGGCAGCACCAGCTCAATACAATGTTTGTCTGCCAGCAGTCTCGCCTTACTCGGGATGGCTTCCCTGAAGTGTTCCTCAGCATGGTCAGTTAGTTTGATTATGTCAATGAGATTGCTGATGTGCTGTTGGGCGGCTTTTATGATAAATTGGGCAGACTACAACATCAGGGAAACTGGTTCAAGAACAGATGAATGATTGACGACAATGAAAAGACAAATCAGAAGCACGCAAGAAGCAGGCACTAATTACTTATTTGTCTGGTTTTACGCAGCCGTTATTTTAAAATACGCAAAACATTGAAAGATCTTCTTAAAGTTGTGACTTAAAGCGTGAATGGATTCGTATTTATAAGTATATTGTGTAAGCACCAAAGTTTTCGTTTGGGACTGTTCTATAAGAAATAGTCTTCTTGATGACACAAACAACTAACACCATTACGTATATCTGAAACGCCATTTAGGTTATTGATAACAAGGTTAAGTCTGTAAGATGCGTAACAAAGTCTGCTTTTGGATATTTTTCACGAATCCTTGCTTGAACACAGTTCTGAATGCCACTGCCAGCCATCGGTATTTTATTTCATATTCGTACACTATTTTTGGAGACGAATACAAGACATCCCCAAACATTTTAATCTCCAAAGTAACAATATCCCATTCTCTTAAAAACCTCTTACATGTCAACTGTTTCTGACGTCACGACCTGTGGCGGTGCAACGAGCTATTGGTCTACTCAAGGTCCGACGTCGCAGGTCAGTGCTAAGACCTGCTATAACTATTTGTCTTGATTGAACTAGTGAATGTGCTATACTGTTAGTTCGGTCAATCAGCATTCAGAACGTCTGACGATGATGTATTCATTTTTTTTTTTACAATCGGCTAATGTGCATATACATCTGGTGGCCGTGGAAAAACCCGTGGTTAAAAAAAAAACACACCTTGTTCTCAAAAGAACCTCAATTTGGCTTCAGCATTCAGACCGCGCATCGGGAGAGAAGATACAAAATATTATTAGTGCAAAGCGACAAATTCCGTGACTGAATCCGTCAGTGACCGTCTAAGCAACTATTTAGTTATTGCAAGTGTTCTGCTTCTCCTTAATTTATAGTTACTTCCCGACTCCAGCGTATAAGAAATTATCTTATCTTCTTATCTTATATATTACTGAAGTTACTTCAAAAAAAAAAAAGAAGATTACGTCCTACGCATTTCATGTTTGTTAATCAATGACTTTGACTCTGCTAAGTCGTTGGTTTTCCTGGCTGATTAAGGCAACCCATTCCATTCTTTAATGGCATTTGTAGGAATTTGTTCTAGCGTATGGAATAAGAAATTGTTCTCTATCTTTTGTGCCATTCTGAGTATTTCATTAGATTTTGTTTTTATTATTTGTAAGTTATGTAAGTTATAATTATTACTTCTAGTTAGTTGATTTTTATGCAAAATGTTTCTGAATCACTAGTTACGTTTGTTAACATTAAAAGGCGAAATCTTTCATAAAGAACAATTACAATACAATATGTAATTAGTGAAAGGCCAATAGTACAGTATTTCTTCATCATTTATCATTAGTTCTATGTTGTAGATACATGTACTCACATGCCAAACGAACGAACTGCATCCTTTCATTAGGATTCTTTTCAAAGAAACGATTATAAATACGCATTTAAAAAAAAATCTTTTACGAATTCAGTTTCATGAATGATCCAAACTAATTAATTCAAGTAATAAAACTTTGTTGTCTATTAATGATGCGTTTATATATAAGAACACAAACTTGTCAAATTAGTGTTTGCTTAAATTTAAACACCGTTTATTATTTGAGACATGGTATTATCTCTCCAACAAGATGATCAACTTTCTGTAACTTTATACAAGATTATTTTATGTAGTAAAACAGGTTTATAAAGCAAGAATAAAAATAAAAATCAACCCTCTGTAATTGTACTCTTATTTTGCTAAAAGGGCCAAAGCAATCTAGATTCTAGATCAGGGGTTCTCAACCTGTGAATCGCGACCCCCTTGGGGGTCGACTAAGATATTGTCATGGGTCGCATAAGACCATCGATAAATATGGATTTTTTTTTTGCCTTTTCTAACATGTAAAAACCTGACACAATTTTTATTGTTTTTCGATGATAGATGTTGCTGACAACTGAATCAGAATTAATTTCAAACATTTTTTTTGTGACAGCAGAAATAAAGTTAACAGTTTAAGTTAATAGTTTAAGTTAATGCGCATTAATGTATAACGTATCGTTACGCATTGTCGTGTAGTAAAGCTCTGGACTGTCATCAAAAAGGTCAAAAGTCAGCATTCATAAGACACTTATTTAGTAAGATAGTGGTGAAATTTACGACTGTTCATGCAAAAACTGAAGTTGTAGATTTGTAACATGTAAAGCCAAAACATATACGTTTTGAAAAAGGTCAAACAGTGCATCCATACATCCAAATTTTAATACAAAAACCTTGTATAGAAATGCATAACTTATTGGAATTTATGAACCTTGGATGAACTCCCAATGGTAGTAGGGCAGGAAAGCATGGGCCTCCCGTAGTACTCTGGTAAGAGACTCTGTTGTGGGCCTCCCGTAGTACTCTGGTAAGAGACTCTGTTGTGGGCCTCCCGTAGTACTCTGGTAAGAGACTCTGTTGTGGGCCTCCCGTAGTACTCTGGTAAGAGACTCTGTTGTGGGCCTCCCGTAGTACTCTGGTAAGAGACTCTGTTGTGGGCCTCCCGTAGTACTCTGGTAAGAGACTCTGTTGTGGGCCTCCCGTAGTACTCTGGTAAGAGACTCTGTTGTGGGCCTCCCGTAGTACTCTGGTAAGAGACTCTGTTGTGGGCCTCCCGTAGTACTCTGGTAAGAGACTCTGTTGTGGGCCTCCCG